>NC_053442.1:54918641-55225864 GCF_007990345.1 Gossypium hirsutum
ATTCTACAAATTCCCTATATTTTTATTATTTTTAACCCTAAAACCATGCATAGTAACATTTTTGAAATTGAATCCGTAGCAGATAACCATGCCACAATCTGAGAAAGGGAGCTCGATAATAATCTTCGAGCGGTCCAACGAAAATCCCTTTGCAAGAATGAGGTTTTGACTCACTAAGTGCATTGAAAAGTAAGACACGAGAGTTGATTCAATTCTATTGATTTAAGAAGTTCTGCACAACCCTGACCAATTTAGCGTACTTTTCGGTCGTGCATGAATTTTATGCCTCATTGAATAAGGCATATGCAAATAAACCGATGAAGGTACTATGGATGTGGTTTTCAATCCGAGGGATGGAGATTTTTATCTCGCCTCCTGAGATAGTAAGGTATTAAAATATTCCATTATATCTTTGTGATTTTGTACAACGTATGGATTTAATGTACTTTTTCGGAGAAAATATGGAAGACATAATTAATCTCCTGAAGGATGGAAAGGGTGAATGGGAATGTCACTTAAGAACAGACTATCCCATATCATTGTCCCAAACAAAGTTAACTTCGAAGGCTCGAATGTGGTTGAAATTTATCAACACTCGAATTTGCCCCGCTACCGACATGTCCAATGTCCATACGTTCCAGGCAAATTTGTTTATGCGATTTTCACAAGTGAGCGAGTTTGTGTGGGAACATGGATATATCGAAGCATGCTCTAATGCACAAGGAAACATGAGGTGGAATTACTTTTCCCACACTTAATGACAACTTTATGCCGACAAACGAATGTGTCGATCGGACGATTGGGTCGTTTCTTACAACCAACCAAGCTTCTAATCTTGGAATCGAGCGTGGAATATCTTATAGGAAATCAAAAACGAATGATAGTGATAAAGAAAAAACCATATCTAGGTGATAATGCACTGCTCAATTCAGAATGGATAGTTTGATGGATACAAGAAGTTAGACCAATTTTTGAAGATTATGCGAAGAAAACTGGGTTGAAGCTGCCACAATTCCCAGCAACTAAGTGCAACATGAAGAAAAATGAGTAAGATAAATAAAGAGAATGAATTGGAAGAAGAAGAAGATCCGAATGAGGAGTTGAAAGGCAACCGAGCAAAGCGGATGAAGCCTCGGATCCTGATTTTAACTAATTTTAAATAATTTCATTTAATTTTCAATTTTTCTTTTAATTTAGACTTAGTAATTTATTTTTATTCAGATTTTTTTTTTAAAATTTTAGTCTTTAATTATTTAAGACTTTAATATTTTATATATGTAGTAGTGTTTAGGTTTTCTTAATAAGAGCCCCAAATTTTTTAAGGTACAATAATATAGGAGCAAAACTGATAAGGGGAGTAGTCCCACCAACTGTATTGTGAGAATCATGGCAATCGATAATCTCTTTCTTTTATATTTTTATTGCACATTAGGGGCAATGTGTTGAATAAAGTGTAGGGGTGACTTAGGAAAATTTTTAATTTTTCAATTTTCTTGTTTTTCTAGTTTTTAATAGTTGTTAGATTATTATTTTTGCATGTTTTCTATGTGCTTGAGCTTGTAGAAATACAAGTGATTGGTTAGGAGCATGTTAATAGGATATTTTGAATAAATTATAAATTTCGTTTGATAATAATTGATTCTAAATTCTTAATTTTAGACTACTTAGTTCAATTTATTACATTGTGAATAGATTTAAAATGTTAAGTATACCACATGATAAACAGGTATATAAATAGCATGCATGTTTAATTGAATTCTAGGTTGTAGAAATTGATGGAATTGGCCTATTTAATCCATGTATAGAATTACCTAGGGACAACCTAAGGCATTGTCAGGTAGACAATTTTTTGAGCCAAAAAGCTATCTCATAAATATTTTCCCTAGTACCTATTTTAAGCCTGAATCAATTTTCTTGATGAACTGAAAATGAAACATTAGGTCTAATAAATAATCTATTTTGATCCTTAATTTCCTAGATGGATTTAAACGTCCGGCCATTAATTTTGAGGAGTTAAGTAGATACATCTCAGTGGTTTCAAAAGAGAAAAAATTGAATGACTAAAGAGCTATACGATATAGTGAGTATAAGATTTTGAGCTTGTAGAAAAATAAGACAAAATTCCAATCGAGAAAATCTTGATGAAAAATAATAAAAGCAAAGTGAGTTGGAAAAAAAAGTACCCTCGCCTTTGTTCGAAAAAAAATATTACAAGCTCAGACAATTATACTCATGAATACTATATTGTGCCTTAATAAATGGGAAGATAAGGAAGGTAAGAGAAGTGGATATAAGGTGGTGAGCTATATGTATACTCAGGGGATTATTGGGGACAATAACATGTACCAAACTACTTTCGTGCTTAACCGTTTTGTCGAGCCTATTCTTTAAAGTCCAAACCAACCTAAGCCACAGAACGTTACAAGCCGAAAAGTCCTATGTGAGTTAGGTAGTACTTTATATGGATGAAATTGTGTTGAGTTTTTATGTTTTTACCACTTATATTCATTTGAACATGCGTGTATATTTGTATATTTGTTTTGATGGAAACCTATACTTAACATTGTTATATTTGTTTACTTTGTAATTTATTGAACTAACCCATCTAATTTTAGAAATTGTGAGTCAATTGTATATCATGCTAGAGTTATATGTTTATTTACACTATCTTGTTAATATAATTCTATCCAATTTCTTGTATCAAGCTAGCTCAAGGAAATTTACTTTTCTCTGCATGTTTATTTCTCGTTTTCAGTTTAGTTTTTTTTTTTTTTTGCTTGAGGACAAGCAAAGACTTAAGTATGGGTATTTGACTTGCCACCAAATGTAGTAGTTAATTTGGGTTATTTCCGCACTTAAGGAGCTTGTTTTCTAGGCAATTTAGTATTTTATATTATGTTTTTGATATTTAGTAGTTAGAATTAAATATTAGTAAAATAAGTGTTTTTAACACATTTTGTGAGTGTTGTGACCTATTAGGCTGACACGGGCCTTAGGTAGTACTAATATGTGTAATTGTGTGTGTAAGATGATGATTTATAGACCCAGTTGACATGGAAGTAAAGGACGAGTGAAGCACTAGCTTCTTGAGTCGTCAAAGCATGAAATGAACCATTCAAGGTGAAATTCACTTATCGTGTCGTGCCATGCAAGGGCTATGACGTGACATAGGTTGACTTACTGCCCCAAGTATGCTGGGTTATTTTTCTCTGCACAATCATCTTTGTACGAAGACCTAGGACGTGTCAAAGACCTAATTTGGGTTGCCAACACTCCTATAATTAAGACCTTAAGGATTTGATGTAACTAAGTCATCTTAGACGCATTCAAAAACCCTATTAGTTTAGGAGCAGGATTAGATTTAGTTTTCTTTCGGCTTTTCTAAACTCTTTGTTTTTCCTCTTGGAATCAATTTTAATCCAAGAGTTCTTCCATTTAATTAAAGTATTTAGTTTATTTCTTGTTTTCAATCAACATATTTTTTTATTTCAATCAATCAATTTACTACTTTGTTCTCGATTCAACATCAAATCCAGGATTATTCTAATATTTTTTCTCGTCCTATTTTCTCATGTTCTTTACATGTTTATTTCAATTGAGATTGAGATTATGAATGCAATATCCCGAAAATTACTACTATAATACCCCGAAAATTACTACAGTAAGAAAGTAGGTATCCTTGATAGTAAAATAAGGAAATAAAGTGACAAAAAGGGAAATTTTGAGTTATGGCAACATTGGGAATTATGTTATGACATATTAATTCAAGAAAGGATTAAATCGCAAAAGTGAGAAAAGTTTTGTTGTCCAAGAGTAAATACTAGAAATTTGAGGGATTAAAGTGTAAATACAAAAAATTTGAAGGACCAATAGTGTAAATATTTTAAGGGTGGAATAATCTAGAAACTAAGGAAAATGGATGAATTACGACCAAATTGAAAATGTGAAGAATTTTAGGGGACTAAATCACAATTTTACCAAATTAAGTGATGACTCAAGGATGGAATTTTTAAAGATTATAAAGGGAAAAATGGTCAATTAGAAGAGAGAGAAATCTAGTAGGCAATGATGATGTTGGTGATATTTTAGATTAATTAATTAAATAAATATTAGTTTATTAATATTTTAATTTGATTTTTAAATGATATTTTATTATTTTATTATTATTCTATTTAGTATATATATGAAAGGAAAGATGAAGAATCTTCATCTTCTTCCCATGCATCCAACGTATGAAGAGAAAAGAAAGAAAGAAACTTTCTTTTCTTTACAATTTGGTCCTTTCACCAAAAATTCACTATTTTCACTTAGAAATCAAAAGAATTTTCATATCCATCAAGAGAGAAAGATAACAAGGAGACAATGGGGAGCTTGATTATCAAGTTAGATTCAAGAAATAGAAGCTGGAGGAGAGAGAAAATCAAGTTAAAGATTGAAATCAATAGGACAAGGTAAGAACATTAAGATTTCAATATATTTTTAAGTTTGTTATTATTGAAAAAGCATAGAAATGATGTTATAGTAGAGTTTTCTTAAATAAAATATTATGTTCTTGATATATTAGTGAAGGGAAATAAGAGAAAGTGATGGAAAATATTATAGAGAAAATGAATAAGGAAGTTATAAACTTAGTAATCAACATTTTGCACTAAAACAGTTTTGGACAGCAGCAGTAGGCTAACTTCGAAAAATCACCATAAATTATGGAAATCAAATTAGAGGATGAAAAAATATGGAATTAAATACTATTAAGTCTAGTTTCTCATGGAAGAAACGGTGTAAGTAATGGAATTGTAAATCATGAGATATAATAAATTATGTGAGACAAGGTTAGAATGAATTCAGGTTCCCCTATTTTGACTTTGGAAAATTATAAAAAATTGGATAAAAATATTTATGGGATTAAATTTATGTGTTTAAAATCCTGAATGAGTATATTTTCAATATAAACAAACAAAAACATCATCCGAATTCTGTACAAGGAGATAATTAATTTTTAGTGAAGAAGGGTCAGAACTGTCAGACAGCAGAACAGGGATGACTTTAAAGAATAAACTGTACTTATTGGCTAAACCAAAAATTCTAAAAATTTTATAGTAAGAATATATGTGAGTCTATTTATAGATAAAATTAATGGATCTCAATACATAGCTCAAGATATAAATAATTTTGTGACAATGTCTCAAGTGGACAACTTTGAATGAACAAATAAATAAATAGTGAAATTATAGATAATGTTACATATAAGCATGTTATATACATTAAGGATGTGGAATGGAGAGGAGGAGGTGGAAAATATATGATTATTCAACTAGCATGAGTATTCATTAAAAATGGCTAATTTGCATGTTTTAGGTTCAGGGACTAAATTGAATAAAAGTAATATTTTAAGGGTAAATTTGTAAAAATGTCAAAAAGTGACCAAATTGCATGAAATGAATTTTTTTATTATTTAAATTAATAAATTGAATGAAATATTAATTTATATCAAGATTGGGTGGAAATTCGAGGAAAATATAAAATTACCAAAATGTCCCTGAATTTTGGTATTTATGCAATTTAGCCTGGTAAGTTCGTGTAACTTGAATTATATTCTTAGATGATTGAAATATATATATTGGATTGAGAAATTGATTTGAATTGTGAACATGAGAAATTGTGAATTGAATGAAATGGAAATGAAGCTTTGAATTACATGAGTAATTATCGGGTCTCGTAGGCCCTATTTGTTATGAATATAATATTTCGAGGATATGTTGTAAAGAATTATAAAAGCACGTTAATAATTTGAAAGTTTTAATTCGGATGAAATTTTGTAACTCGATTTAATACATATGCAAATGTATGTCTTCTAGTAATGCCTCGTACCCTATTCCGGCGTCGAATACGGGTAAGGAGTGTTATAATGTGACATCGCCAGATTCGGTCATAACGTTTAGACCAGGTTTAGGGTGCTACAATGAATAACATAAGTGGCTAACTCCCTTAGGGGATATTAACGAATGGATGGGAATGTGATTAACAGAGGTTTGGATTTCTCGAGAATATTAATTGGTATAGATTACACGTTCTTAAACCTTAGGCTTGACAACCCTAGGAAGTTATCATAGTTAGACGAGATCGGGAGATAATACCAGCTGAGCAAATCATAGTTTATCCTAGTTGAGAAAGTGAGGTTGGGAGATAAGTGAGTATCAACCAATCGATTATTAGTTTAAGGCCGAGAGGTAATAATTGGTTAATTAGTAGCTAGTCCACCTTAATCCCTAATCCAAAGTTAATTACAAACCTTAAAGTGAGTTAATCTTCCAAATTTGTTTTATTGATTTAAGTCATTTGTTTATTTTCTCATTTATTTATTTATTTTAATTATTTAATTTCTCTCATTAATCTGTTTTATGATTTTTCATAATATAGGATTTAATTATTACTATTTAGACTTATTACTGTAAAAAGGGTTTTATAAATTTATTTCATCCTCCCTTGGGTACGATCCTTAGAATACTTCTAGCTGTTTCATTATAAACTATACTATATTACAATTTGACCCGTACACTTGCGGACACCGCCGATTTAGTTTCTTATATCTTTGGTGTGTTATTTGTACTATAAATGATAACTCATTTATAGGAAGTCAATGACCAAGTCTCAAATGCCAAAGGTATGTCTTATTATAGTGAGAAGTTTTAAGTCTTTTATTCGATATTTCAGTCTCATACAATGTGCACATCTTTGGTTTGATAAAATAAAGATTATTTGACATCCATCCATTAAAGATAATATTGTGTTTTTTAAGTATTACAATTCCATTATTAAAATTCACGGTCAAGCCATCTTTTTATAAACATGCAAAAGAAACCAAGTTTCTTTTGAAACTTGGTACATAGAAAACGTCTCTTAAAATAATCTTCCTAAAATTATCAAAATAATTATGTAAATCTCTCACTGATTCAACTGCCACACTTGTCTCGTTCCTGTTTCATAATGATAAGTTCTTATATCTAAGATCTCTTGTCTCCTCGAACCCCTATATAGAAATATAAACATGATTAGTGGCTCTAGAATTAATTACCCAATGGTCTATTGAATCCTCTACTAAACAAGCTTCTATCATCAAGAGTTTCATACATTTTCCTTTGGTAGTTAGGTATTCCTTCCACTCTTTATAGTTCACCTTGAAGTGCCTTTCTTAATGTAAAAGAAGCATTTCAACTTATATAAGTCTTTAGGCTTCCTAGTTCTCTTCCTTTCAACCTGTGGTGACCCAGAAACATTATCCTTGTCTTTCTTATCACACCTTCCCTTCCCTTTTGAGGAAGAAATGACAACTATGTTTGCTTCTGCTCTTCAAATTGGCTGACCGCCATTCAACATCAACTCAAAAGACTTTAGTTCCTTTATAAGTTGTGTAAGCATCGGATTCTTGTTTCCAAGGTTATAAGCGACCCGAAAGCCAGCAAAATCCTTGGATATCTTTTGAACATCATTTCAATTTGGGCGTTGTAGTCCAAATTGGTCTCATTGTCTACAGCCTTGGCAAAGTAGCCCATAAGAGTGATCATATGGTCTTTGACCGGAGTGAGTACCAAGCTTTTGTTGGGCATTCATCAAGCTAGTTATAACAGACTATCGAGTCAAGGTAGCTTGGCCTACGAACATGTCTTTTGGCTTATCTAGAATCGCTTTAGTAGTCTTATGAGTCTCTAGTTGCTTATACAATGTGTTGGTCACGCTTGCTAGCATATAGCAATGAGATATCTCATCAGACTTTTCCCAACATTTTATAGGCTCAACTTAAGTGGTTGGAGGGCACTTATTATCAAGAATTGTTTTAAGTTTTTCATAGCTCAATACAATTATCACGTTCTTTTCCACTCCTTATAGTTATTTTTGTTCAGTTTGTGTTCAATGAGTATGTTAAATAAGGGATTGGTTGTCATTTCGAATAGAAATAAAACATTCATTTATTAATATCTTTGTATAAGAAAATGTTTGAATTTTTTTTTGCAACATTACAACATGCACTAAGATGATGCATACGTCTTTGATTAAACCTTGAAAACATTTGTAAGCCATTGCAATGATAATTTCCACACCCATTGAATAAAACCTCAGTGGGGTGATCATGATCAATTAGTAAGAACATGGATTTCCATCCAATTTGTACATGAACCTAATTCCTTAGGCATTTACACGTACTAGTAATAATGTAACATTTGGCCATCATTCTAACTTAAGTAGAGCTCCATGGGGAGCTATTTAACTAGAAGATCTTGAATGTATAACCATCAACTCAACACCTATCACATCATGTACCACAAATGAGTCATCGTGGGACAATCTCACCGAGTGGCATGCTTTGACTAGTTGTCCTCCTTAAAGATAAAACTTCTAGCTATTCCATATGATAACAACTACCAAATAGGTCGGTCCAATTATCATATGAATAGAAGATAGTTTTTACTTTTAGGAAATCTCCTTAGTGAAATTCACATGGCAATCCTACCATGGGGTAGTACACTTACCATCCCATCACAAGAGGCCATTGATGAATGTCATCGATCTTATTTATAGACCTTCTCCCACTCAATATTCTTTAAAAATATGCAAGGTTTTTAAATCTAGTTTCAATCATGAATGATCAATATATGCATGACAAGTACATGTGGCATTATTTCCTAAACTATATGGTATGCTTATCTTATATATGCATGAACATACATCAGTAGTAATATAAATATCATCATGCTTATCTCATAAATATAAAAGTATAAAATTAAACGACTCTGACCTACCAAAGTTTCCATGATTCCATCCTAGAAAATAATAAAATTACAAAATTCACCCCAAAGCATACTTTAGGTCTTCAATTTTGCCTCACAGACTTCTACTGCGGTACCGGTTGATGTTTCTATCATCACCATATTTTTGTAGTTGTTACCATGTCATCACCATTGTTGGTCAAAGCCGGCCACCACCAGGCCGCCACTAAAATCGTAGTTGTCAACCACTGCCGAGTCATCATCAAGAAAAATTGGGTTATCGTCAGCCACCGTTGGATTGCCACTAGTTATTGACGTCAACCCACCGTCGGCCACCGCCGACTGCCATTGGACCACCACCAGTCTCTTTTTGTTAGACCACCATTGACCACCCTCTGGTTTAGGCTCGTGTTGTTTTGTCTCAATTCTCGAGTTTTGTTAGAAAATAATTTTACAAAATTTTTATGTTAATTTCTGGATCACATATTTTATTCTAAAATAACAAAATTAACATCCTATGTAGAGATGATTACAAAAATTTTGAGTGGGAGAAGGTCCATAAATAATACATTGCATAAACAAATCCTATGTGGAGATTATTACAAAAAAACACAAACTCATTCTTCCAATCATTTCTAAGTAACCCATGTACATTTGCAAATGTGTCATTTCTCATTTTCATTTCCATTTTCATTTTAAAAAACCTACATTCATTCCCAAATGATTGCATTTATCCATTTCGGAGAAAATCATAATCATTCCTGAATGTTTCTGATTTCTCTATTTTTATTCATTCTGTTCATATCGATTCAAACAAGCAATTCATTTATGGTTTCAATGAACTAGTGGAGGAACCAATTGGACATATGCAATAAGGGCTCAAATGATTTATAATTAAGTTTCGGCTTTTTTCCTATTAATTATAAACTCATCTAGTCATGAAGTCATTCCACTGTAGTATCATGATTGATCTCTCCCTAACGACAAACCATTACAAAAGCATCTACCTGGTGCTAGTCTAATGACCTTGTCATAAGTGTGTACCCTCATAGGATATCCTTAATCTCTTTGAGATTATATTCGTTCTCCCAATATTATCCCATTTTATCTCATAGTAACCATTACATCTTCCTTCATGAAAGTCAATTACTATCAAATAGTAATCAAGTCATTCATCACAAAGATGAACGACCCGTGACCACGTTTACTTTTCATCAACCATGTAATGCCAATGAGAGGATATCATTTACCCATGTCTCAGGGTATGAATTACACCATTGTGGATGACACTACATACTATAGAAGTCATACACCCAACGCACTAGCTTTCGGCTCTTTATCTATTCGAATTTAGGCTTTTACTTACATCAAAGTGTACGAGTCATGCATACATAATCTACCATCCACTCAGGATTTAGGTATCTCACACTATGAATGTCAAGTGAATAAATCCATAAACGAGTTTAGGATCTATTCTACTTGGGTCCAGTCTAATGTACTGTCAGTCTAGTTAGTTACATCTCTGTCTCTATCTTTTGGTAGTCGTCTACTCCGATGCCTAAGATAAGGCATCTCGTTAATTGGACTTGATAGATGACATATTAGTCTTTCAATAGGTTTACTTATTTTCGATTAGACAAATGACATGTTTAGGTTCATCTACTAATACAAGTTGTCTTTTCGTATTACGATCAGACCACGTAATTTTTCTTAAGATTAGTTAAACATTAGACAACCAGTGAGCAACATTTGCTTTTAATTTTCTTTGCATGCAAAAACCATGTAAGGAAAATATACAAATTATTAATGTAATTCATGAATAGTTTTGTTAACCAATCTGTTAAAAAATTACTAGTGTACTTAGACAAAAATACTACACTTAGGGTAACAGATCCAATAGTGACGAGGACAGAATAGTATGTCAAGTCATGACGAGGAACCCCGTCATCATGATGAGGCCATAACAATATGTCACGTCGTGACGAGGAGCTTCCTCACTTCACAACATGAACTTGAAATTTGAAATTTTACAATTCAGTCCTGATTTGATCTCAAGTTAACTTCAAGGTTTTCGTAAGCTCATATAAACCCTGGGATTGTGTATTTATTGCATTGCTTGCTTATAATTTTTGTATTTGTATTATCGTTGGTGTGTATTCATATCCTAATAGTTTGTAATTGCTCCAGCAACGAATGAGGCACACTGTAGCTCGGACACAGCAAATTGAGTCGGGTATAGGGTGGTACAAAATTCACATAAACATTTTCAATGTTATTTTTATCTTTACATGAATACCGAGTGATTTTTTTAATTTCAAAATGTCACATCAGTGAATTTAATAGAAGAATTTTAACAGTGGTAACAATTGAACCTAATTTTTTAAATCTAAAAAAGTAGAGAGTCTAAATTTCTAAAAATAAAGTAGGAGATTAAATTTCAAATGTGCAAAGTGTATAGAGTATATTTTAACCTTCAAATTTTTACTCCATAATTTAACATAAATAATAATCAACCCAACACAAAGATTGAGAATCATGCTAGTTGTATTAAAAAGAAAGATATATAAATATTTTCATAAATTATAATTAAATATAGATTATATGTTATTAAATTAGAAAATGTAAAATATTGATTTAATACATAACAATAATATTTTATTATTAAAAATAAAATTATTTATTGTTATCACAAGTAATACTAAATATAATAAAATATAAAACTAATTTATGTTAAATAATTTATTATATTTAAAACTAATAAATATATTATATCTTACATTTTAATATATTAGATTTAAAATATAAAGTTAATAAAAAATATTTTTGTTATCTTCAAAACATTTCTCCCTCCTTTTATTTTCTCCCTCTCTCATTTAACAATGTTCTTCACCAAAATGAAAATAAACCGAAAAAGTCCTTTATATCCATATTCCAATTAACATCCCTGTAGTGCTCCACCGCCCTCCGCCGGTTGTCACTATCTCTCAAATCCAAAATTACACCATATTCATCTTTAGTTCTCTATTTAGTAAAATATATGTTTTCTTTCTTTAATTCTCCCTTTCCTTTTTCTTCTTTTACTGTCTCTTTAACTATATCAGAATTTCATCAACAGAAGAAGAAATTTCATGAAAACTAGAAGATTTTTCCTTTTGTCCTACAATTTTTATCTATTTTATTTACATTCTTTTAACGATCATGAAGATACCAACTTATATGAAAATTAATAACAAAAAAATTGGTAGTGAAGGTTTATGGAGGTTAAAATGATTTTAAATTTTTTTATTCCTATTCAATATTCTAGGATGTGTTCTTAAAATAACCATTCCATGGTTTTGTTGAATATTCCATTAGATGGAATAGAATTCAGAGCAAGTATTTAAACCAAAAAAAATGTTTTACTATTACCCATGTACTAGGGGGAATGGCTAACTAAACGTTACATGAGAGTTAGGCTAACTTCCTTGCTTCCTTTTGCATGGCATGTAAATGAGCTTTGAATTGAAGTTTAACTTGTAGAAGAGGGTTTTGAATATCTGAGTCAACAAGTTGAAGCTTCTAGTGTATGGTTGTGCTACCTTCGATGATGTTTTTGTTGAAAAAATTTATTTAGAAATTTATTATTTTAGGTACAGCGAAAGTTTTAATTTTTTTAAATCAAGTCGTTTATGTTATTTATAGTAATAAACTCAATTGGAATTATACATGTTCTTTGTAAGAGGCAGACTAAAGTCGATTTTGGTTTTCAACTAAGCAGTCTTCTTACTATCCTCGAACCACGAATTGCTTCAAGTGTGGGTTCGAGCAACATAAACCAAATTATAGAATGAAAACTTTTAATTAACTTCAATAGGAAAGTTAATATCTCTCGACGAAATTAGTAATATTATTTGTGAACGTATTGAGTAATATAATAGAGAATTAAAGATTGTAAATAGTGGTACCGTCCTTCAAGTGGGCGATAGCATTGCTCGTATTCATGGTCTTGATAAAGTAATGGCAGGTGAATTAGTAGAATTTGAAGAGGGTACTATAGGCATTGCCCTAAATTTGGAATCAAATAATGTTGTTGTATTAATGGGTGACGGTTTGATGATACAAGAGGGAAGTTCTATAAAAGCAACAGGAAAAATTGCTCAGATATCAGTGAGTGAGGCTTATTTGGGTTGTGTTATAAATGCCCTGGCTAAGCCTATTAACGGTCGAGGTATGTTTTTTTCAGAAAATAAAATTTATTATTTAAAATAAATTGTCACAATTTTCTTATAGAATAACAACGATTGAGAAGTGTTGTAAATTGCTTATCACATAGTTTCTATTTATAGAGAATCAACATAAGAGTTATATTCGAATAAGGTCGAATAAGAGTTTCTATTTAAGTAGAAGAGCTATGGGCGGCGACACCCTTTTATGACTCACTAGGATTGCCACCCCTATGTATATTATATAACCTTATTAGGCTTTTCATGTATTGAGTCCAATTATATGTGTTTCCTGAACTTTTGCCCAACACTTATAATTTATCAAACTCAATATTTATTTTCTATTACCCAAAATATTATCTATTAATTTAATTTAAGTTCTTAATTAAATAATTTTTTCAACTCAATTATACTTCTGTTAAAGTCATAGCAACTTTATCATATTAGAATCTATGAGGAAATATATTTAATTTCCTTATTCAACAAATTCATAATGACTGATTATGGTTTAATTAAATAATAATTTAAAGAACTTAAATTAATTCTCAAGTCATCTTTCGTACTTAGTAAGAAAACACATTCACTACAATAGTGATGCATACGATCTATCTCTTACTTCATCGTTTTCATTCATTTCATATTATTGCTTCTACGTGCAATTCGTTTCTGGTTATCTCAAGCTAGTAGAGGAATCGATTGGACATATATAATTAGGGCTCAAATAATTTGTAATTAAGTTTCAATTTTAGGTCTATTAATTACAACCTTATTTAGTCATGAAGTCATTTCACTAAAGTATCGTAACTGAGCTCTCCCATATTATATACCATTACAAAAGCTACTCAATAAGCGCTCGTCCAATTACCTTATCATAAGTGTGTTATCCTTATAATCTCTCTGGGATAAATTTGTTCTCCCAATATGATCGTATTTTATCTCATGGTAACCAGTATATATTCCTTCATGAAAAGTCAGTTACTATCACATAGTAATTAAATCACTTATCACAAAGAGAATGACTCGTGATCACATTTACTTTTCATCTATCATGTAAATCCGATGAGAGGGTATGATTTACCCTTTATTGGGCTATGAATTCCACTTTTGTGGAATAATACTACATATTGCAGAAGTCGTATACCCAATGTACCAGCTTTCAGTTTCTTATCTATTTAAACTCAGGCTTTCATTTACATAAATGTATATGAGTCATGCATACATAGTCCATCATCCACTCAGGATTAATTTATGTCATGATATGAATGTCACAAGTGAATAAATCCATAAATAGATCTAGGATCTATTCTACTTGAGTCTTATTTGATGTATTGTTAGTCCAGTTAGTCACATCCATGTCTTTATCTTCTAGGATTCATCTGCTTCGATACCTAAGACAAGATATCTCCCCAATTGGACTTGATAGATGGCATTAGTCTTTAAATTGATTTGCTCAATTCCGATTAGACTAATGACGTGTTTAGATTATCTACTAATATTAGTTGTCTTTCCGTATTACAATCCGATCATGTAATATCACTTAGTATTAGTTAAATGTTAGATAACTAGTGAATCAATATTTGTTTTCTTTTTGCTTTGCATGCAAAACCTGTTGAGGTCAATATACAAAAATATTAATGAAACTGATGGATACTTTATTAAACCATTTGTTCGAAAAATACAAGTACATATAGATGAAAATACTACACTAAGAGCACTAGATCCTAATAGTTTTTTGAATTTTCTATTAGTGTTGAGGCAACCACAATGAGTTATTGGAGTTCCTAAAGCCTTACCATGGCTAGTTTAACAAGGATATGCCTAGCTTGTACAATAGGTTGGCCCATCCTTTCTACAGATAATAATGGAATTGTGTTTGTCTTTGTTATCATGGGAAAATATTGCTCCAAAATCCGAGTTGTTGTTGTTTTTTACAGGGGAAAAGTTGAGGTTTGAGCTAGTGTTGTGGTTGTCAAATGATGCTTGTTGCCTATTCAGGGATCTTGAAAATGATCTTAAGGAAGAGTTATAGGGAATCATGCATGATGTAAAGTTTAATTTTTCCTCATATTATCCTTATGATTTATTGCAAGGTGGAGGGCGACAACGCTAATGAGTTGGTTGTAATACCCTTTACCTGATTTGTAAGCCTGATCGAATAAAGAGCCCTACATTAATCACTAGAGTGACAATGATGGATCTATATTTCATAAAATACTCGTTTTAACATAAATTAAAGCATTCATGAATAAATATAATCAAAAACTAGAGTCAAAATGAATTTAAAACAAAGTTCAAAGGCCCAAATATACAAACTATGAGCCAAGTTTTGATACTTGAGACCAAAGTACTGATAGTTATATCAATTTTCAACTAATTTTGGCCTCAAAGTCACAAAGTACCAATCCTCCAAATTTAGTGTTGATACTTGAGTGCAAATACCAATACCAAGGTGCCTTATATCAATAGATGCCTCCCTTGTTTCAAAATTTTAACTACTAACTTCGAATGTATTTAAACTAGGGGCTTGAGTACTGATACTTAGTCAAGAGGTATTGGTACATGGGTATGGGGTACCGAAACTTCCAACCCAAAAATATTTAAAAAAAAGGCCAAAAAAAATCATTTGATTAGGCTCCAAAATATATCGAAATGTACAAGACATAAAGCCAAAACTATAGCAACATATTTGACATTTTGAAACACAACCAAAACAAGCAAAATAGGTAAAATATACCACTTAATTCAAAATTTTATTATCTTAGTGGTTGAAAATAATCTTTCAATCTACATGCATTTTAATAGTCCTGAACGAAATCATCATTAAAAGTCATAAATATAACAAGTCATGCACAATGTATCAAATGGTTGCAACATCTTATACATCATTAATCTATGTACCAAATGGTCACAACATCTCATACATCATTAAACTCAAAAAAATATAACAACTCGTGTGTACCAAATGCTCATAAATATAACAAGCCATATCGCACATTCTAATTAGTTATAAGTGTCACATGTTTTTTTAGTACCGTTAACTTTTG
This sequence comes from Gossypium hirsutum, assembly GCF_007990345.1. Lineage (NCBI taxonomy): Eukaryota > Viridiplantae > Streptophyta > Magnoliopsida > Malvales > Malvaceae > Gossypium > Gossypium hirsutum. The sequence continues at coordinate 54,934,650 of NC_053442.1, forward strand.
AACCAAAAAATTCAACCGACAATTGTTTTGGTATTAATATGAAAAGGTTTCATGGTATTATAAGCTTTTGAACTTAAAAAAAAAAAGCTAAATAAACATATACGGACTTTTTTCATTCAATTGAACTTCTAAATTAATAAATCTGTCTAAATAAACTCTTTGACTGACGTTGACCATTAATATTTAATGATAACAGTGATGTGCCGCCATGTTAGCAAAATATATATATATATAAATATATATTTAAAGTATTTTTATAAATAAGTACAAAATGAATCAGAATAAATTGTTGTCTAGGTTTATTTGAACTTAGACACTCATTTGTCCCAATACATTTTGAAATTATAAAAAAACATAAAATTTATAATAAAATCATTAAAACTATTAAAAATTAAAATTTATAAGAATTATTAAAAATTAATTAAAAATCATAAAATTTTACAAAAAAATTATAAAAAACAATTTATTATTTTAAAATTTTAAAAAAAGAAAACGAACATAAAAACTTATATCAAAAAATAAAAAATAAAGTTTAATTTTTGCCTCTCGATTTTTATTTTTATCAAGCTATATTAGTTAAGTTAAATAATTTAATCAAAATGAAGAAATAATTTTTAAATTTTTTTTAAAAGTAATTTATTTTTTATAAAAAATTATGGTTTCTAATTAATTGCTAATAATTTTTATAAATTATTCTTTTTCTAAATTTTTTTATAATTTTTAATAAGTTATTTTTTCATAAATTTTATACAAATTCATGGTTTTAATTAATTTTTAATAATTTATACAAAAATTTTAAAAAATATTAAATTTTTATAAATTTTTTATGTTTTTTATAATTCTAGAATAAATTTAGACATATGAGTATATAGATTTAAATGAAATTGGACAACAATTTATCTAGGTTCATTATGCAATTATTTTAAAATATTTTTAAAATATTTTTTCCCACATCAAAAATAAATGCTGACATGACGTATGTTAACGGCCACATTCGCATTGTCATTAAATATTAATGGTCAATATTATTCAAAGGGCATATTTGGTAAATTTTGTTAGTTCAGGGGTTTAATTGGGTGCAAAAAATTTGAAGGAATTTGATTAATTTTTTTGAAAAAAATTCAAGGACTTATTTTACCAATAACCCTATGAAAAAAAATGCTATTAATGTGAAAAGAATATAGATCTAAATAAGCCAAAGTCCTTGTGCTCTTTTAAAATTTAAAATTTAAAATTTAAAATTTAAAATTTAGTCCTTATATTTTAATTTTGAGACATTGAATCTCTATACTTTTTTTATTTAAAATTCTTGATTCATCCGTCTAATTTTTTCGTTAAAGTTAACGGTGTTAAAGGTAAAACAACTTTTTTAACCCTCAACATTTACATTTTTTTGTCAATTTGATTATTACCCATTAAAAGTACGTAAAAAATTTAAAATATATTTTTTCATATTTTAAATAAAGAAATATAAAAATTTATAAATTTTTTAAAATAAAAAATTATGAAAATAATAAAAACACTTTAAAAATAAGAAATAAAAAAGATATTAAAATATAAAAAGAATCTAAGATTCAATGTTATCTATACTGGATCAGATTGACCAGTCGAATTGAGAACTGTTTGAGGTATTAGTCCAACGAAAAGCAAAAAATCGGTTGACCCGCGAACTGATACAAACTGGTTGAACCAACAATTAAACCTATTTCAAGCCAGTTGTTGAGTATGCCTCATATTTTAGTCAATTTTGAGAGATAATCTTCCAGTTAAACTCTGTTTATTTGTTTCAGTTGAACTCTAATTAGTCTAGATTATTTTATTATTATTTGACTTACGCATATATCCTATAAATAGTCTCTTTTACAACCTTAAAAATACACCCATTAAAGATTAGAACTCATAACATTTTTAAAGAATTTTGTGTTTATGTTTTGAGGATTCTTTATTTTATGGTTTCGGGGTTTAGTTTTTATCTCTATCTTTGGTACTCTTTGTTCTTTTGCCATTAAAGTAAAATTATCTTTACCAATGGATTTTTATCCTTTTTGGAAGAGATTTTCCACATTAAATTTGTGTGTTCAATTTCTCAATTTCTTCTGCTATTTTTACTTGTTCGTTGCTTAATCGGATCAATCCCTAACAAGTGATATCAGAGCTAGTTCAATTTTCGTAAATCAGCTCGTTCATATATTGCAGGAACAAGGTTTGACATTGAGAAGTTCGATGGTGTCACAAATTTCAATCTGTGGCAAGTTCGAATGATGGCAATTCTAGTTCAGACTGGCCTAAAAAAGGTCATTATCGGGAAAAGCCTAAGAATCTATATCAAACAGAATGGAAAGAGCTTGATGAAAAGGCCATGTTTGCAATCTAGTTGTGCCTCGCGAATAGGGTATTGTAGAAGGTATTCATGGAGAAAATCTCATTCGCCTTGTGGAAAAGGTTAGAAATTCTTTATGCAACTAAGTCTCTGATCAATCGTTTAGTGATGAAACAACGTCTATTTACGTTTTGCATGAACGAAGGTGTGCTTCTTAGAGATCACTTTAGTCAATTTATTACTCTTTTGAATAATTTAAGAATGTTGAATTTAAGATTGACGATGAAGATCAGGCTATGCTATTATTGTGCTCTTTACCCTCTTCATACAAGTCTTTCAGGGAGACCCTGATTTATGGCAAAGACTAACTCTCGTTTGAGGATGTGAAAGATCATTTGTTGAGTAAAAATAAACTTAACAATAAGTTTGGTTTGGATAGCAAGGCAGATAGGTAAGCTTCCATTTTGGTAGCATCAAAGAAGTGAGATAAATGTGTCGCTATTGTAAGAAGTTAGTTCATGCCGAAGCAGATTGTTATAAATTGCGAAATAAAAGTGCTGCTGAGAGTAATGAAGGAGATGTAGTTGGTGCTATTTTGGCTGACTAAAGCGGTGATGATTTCTTTTTAGTGTCAACAAGTGATAGCTCCGAGCTTAGGTCCGAGTGGATTCTAGATTTAGGATGTTCTTTTCACATGCGTCCCAACAAAGAATGGTTTTCCACATACAGTCAGGAATGCACTTGATTTACAAATGAATCACATCTCCTTGACTATTTTAGACTCGAAAGGTTGTAGAATAAACATCGAGTCGAGCAATATTAAGGTGTTTCGTGGGGCTCTCGTTTTGTTAAAAGGTAAAAAGACCGATAGTCTTTATATTCTTGAAGTTTCTATAGTGACCGGTAAAACCGGACATCACTCATTCGTTATGGAGTCGAAGTCAACTCATTTGGAGCGAAGACAACTTGGTCATAGAAGGGAAAAGGTATAACTGTTTCATTGAAGAAATATTCTCTTTTGGATGCGGGTTTTAAAAAGTTAGGGCATTGTGTTCGTCAAAATCAGACCTGGGTTAGTTTTGATTTGACAGTGCACAAGTCGAAGGCTAGAAGTCTTTTAGATTCTAAGCATAGATTCGACTTAGTTAATTCCCTGCATAGTTCAAGATGGAGTTGTGGAAATATGAGTCAAGGTGGAGTTTTGTTGAGAATGCCTCATATTTCAGTCAAATTTGAAAGATAATCTTCTAATTAAAATTTGTTTATTTGTTTCAGTTAAACTCTAATTAGTCTAGATTATTTTATTATTATTTGACCTATGAATTTAGCCTATAAATAGGTTCTTTTACAACATTAGAAAATATAACCATTAAATATTTGAACTCATAACACTTTTAGAGAATTTTGTGTTTAGGTTTTGATGGCTCTTTATTTTCGGGTTTTAGGGTTTAGTTTTTATCTTCATCTTTTATACTCTTTGTTCTTTTGCCATTATAGTAAAATTATCTTTGCCCGTGGTCTTTTTATCCTCTTTGGAGGAGTTTTTTCACGTTAAATTTGTGTATTCAATTTCTCAATTTCTTCCACTATTTTTACTTGTTCGTTGCTTAATCAGGTTGATCCCCAACACTGGTTTGACCAATTGATTTCCAAAACAATCTGTCCATCCGGTTTAAAGAAAATCAATTACTAAAAATAAAAAAAACATTAAAGAAATTATAAAATTAGTTCAATCGCGAGTTCAACTAGTTTTTTTAGTTCGGTTTAAGTAGTCCGTACCGATTCTAGGTTAACCAGATTTTTATCTCTCATCAGACCAATACCCAACTAGTTCTTGATCCAATCAATCCAATTCGATTTAGGTTACATTGAATTTTGAAAGTTTTTATATTTAAAAAATCTTTTTATTTTTTATTTTTAATTTTAAATATTTTATTTTTACTAAAATTTTATTTTTTAAAATATTTTCGTTTTTTTAAATAAGAAAAATATATTTTTTAAAATTTTATAAAAAAATTAATGTACTTTTGAAGGGTATGGACCAAATTGATAAAAACTATAAATATTGAAGGCTTAAAAAGTTTAAAATTTTTAAAAATTTGTAGACCTGTGAATCAACAGGGACTGGTTGAACTAAGTTAAAAATCAGTTGAACTGTCAATTAAACTAATTTTTATAATTTTTTATTTTAAATTTTTAATAATTTATTTGCTTTGAACCGGCTATACTGGTTATTCTAGGAACCAGTTGTACTAGTTATTCTAGGAACCAATTGGTTAGGCCTATTTAAAATCGGTTCAACTATCGATTCAACCAATTTTAAGCTCAGTTCAACTAGTCTGTACTAGTTCGTTAGTCAACCAATTTTTTACGTCTCATCGAACTGATACCCTAATCGATTCCTATCTAGTTTGATTTATATAACATTGAATTTTAGAATTTTTTATATATATTTGAATTTTAATGAGTTTTTATTTTTTCATATTTTTTTATTTTTAAAAATTATTTTATTTTTGACATTGTTAATTTTAATGGTAAAATTAAATGGATTCAATGTCTCAAAATTAAAATATATGAACTAAAATTTAAAATTTGAAAGAGTATAGAGACTTTTGGTATATTTAAACCAAAAATATAATTCAACCACATAATTAGATAAAAGAAAATAGATTTATATGTATCGAGGTGTGGCCAACAATAGAGACGAGTTACACTTGAATAAATTCCGCATCCGGACTTGTACTTTGAAGCCACCCCACCAACACTGGAAAAGTACAATCCTAATAGCTAAGCTAAGGTCGGTTAAAATTCTTAAAACACCTATTTCCTAGCTTCCCTGCAATTAAATTTGGACACGTGTACTCCAAACCGGCATTACAAAAATTTTCCATTAATTAACCCACCCACCCCCTCTCTAATAATAATAAACATAAAATAAAAGAATATGCGTCGAGTAATCAATCGGTTTCTTTACACACGAAGGTAGTTTTCTTAATTAATCGGAGAATTTCAGTGAATATCGAGCTCCTCAGGTTCGTTAATTTTAAATATTCCGATTTGCCGTGTTATTAGGGTTTTTTCCCCCCAGATTTTCCTCATGTTTAGGTTATCATGTTTTATTCTTTTTTCACATTCCGTGTGTTTGTGTGTGTGTGGGGGGTTTTTTTTTTTCGTTTAATCCGTAGATGATATATCTCAAAGTTTATAGCTCTGTATTGCGATGAAGCATGTTAGCTATTAGAAATAGGATCTGAATTTCGATTTCTTTCTTTCTCTTTAGTTTTCCCAGCAGCCAAATACAAGGTTACAATGCCGGAGATCATGGTCCTCTCTCCTTTCTCCAATATTATTTTAGAAAGCATTGACTATATTTCTCGTCTATGTTTGAATGTGATATTACAAGCTTTCTGAGGTAATTATAATTGTGCTTTTATTTAATATTTTAGGGATAAACTCATGGCAACTGCAACTATGGCTACCGCAGCTGGTGCAGCTGCTCTTCTGTACTATACATTGAATCGTAAATTGCAGACAGATAGGTCTGGTAACGATGACAATGAAAATGGAAGTGATTTGTCCAATAATCCTTCTTCAGGGCTTGATCGCATTTCGCATAGGTTAATTCAAGCTCCTGCAACGTGGGTAGAGACGATTTCTACTTTGTCTGAAACTCTTAGGTTTACATACTCTGAGACTCTAGGGAAGTGGCCCATTGGAGATTTGGCATTTGGGATCAACTTCTTATTGAAGAGGCAGGTACCGTATGCATCCTTTGATTTTTATTGCTGCTGTAATGTTTGATGCCATGATTATTTTATTGGTTTCATTTACTCTGTTTTGAGGACTGTAAAACAGATTGGCTAGTAACTAGAATACGAGTGTTTGGGAGGGGTGGGGGAAGTTGTTTTTAAAGAAGTTGGCAGTTTCATTTACATACGAGAGATGATGGGTGTTGGAATAATGCTAGTTTTTCTGCCAAATTTCATGATTCTGCTCCAGTTAGTTTAAATCTACTATCATTTGACTTTCTTGTTAATTACAGTGTTCATATCAGAATCATGAGTTCAGAATTCTGAATCCTTTTGTTGTGTCTCTACCATCATGAACCTAATTTACACTTCAAATTTTGTGTTGAGATTTAACTTTATAGGTAAGGTTTTTAATCTAAAGGCTGAATCCAGTGCAATGGATTTTGGTTTGTTTTTATGTCATTATCTGTTTTGTACTTAATCCATGCATAGTTCTCACAGTTAGGAGTCAAGACCTATCATGCCTCTGTACAACAGCTATAGTTGTATGATGTCTTAACACTGCATTTCATTGTAAACCTAATGCATCTCAGTATGAGCATCAAAGACAAATTCATTTGATGTTTTTAAAGCCATTTTACAGTACATGTATTTGTTTGTTCTTAGGCAGAAACATATTTTCTCCCTACGATGCTTTGGTTTTATCGCATTGAGATAATTATAGAACTTGATGTGATATCATATCTCCTCCTGGAATTTCTTGTATTCTGTAAACAAATCACCAGATCAGGCTTTCATGTTTTTATGAAGCAGTGTTTATAGAAACTCTTAATTTTTCGTTGTCAAATTGATGTATCCATTATTGGCACTACAAACAATATGGTTATTTTTTTTTCAGGGACATTTACATGTTGCGAGTGTATTTGGTGGTAAAGATAGCATTGAGCTCAAAGGACCAGATATAAGTGCTGAACTTAAATATCTGTTAAACTTGTTGACATTGTGTTGGCATTTTTCAAAAAAACCATTTCCTTTATTTTTGGAGGAGACTGGTTATGCAGAGGAAGATGTTCTCCTCCAAGAACCCAAAGCAGGAGTAAGTTGTGTCGCCCCCCAACTTTCTGGATAAGTATGTGATATATATTTTTAATATTGGAGTTAATTTTCAAAGGTATTGTAATTCAATTGTACTGTCAATGTGCTTTTGAATTTATGATTAGTATTATCATATTTATTGAAATCTTGCAGATTTTGAAGCCTGCATTTACAATATTGGTAGACCACAAAACAGAATGTTTTCTTCTATTAATTCGTGGAACACACAGTATCAAGGATACTCTGACAGCTGCAACTGGAGCTATAGTTCCATTCCATCACTCTGTTGTGCAAGAGGGAGGAGTGAGTGATTTAGTTTTAGGTTATGCACATTGCGGAATGGTAGCAGCTGCTCGGTGGATAGCAAAGCTTGCCACTCCTTGTCTTATTAAAGCACTTGGTCAACATCCAACTTATAAGGTCAAGGTAAAGGCATAATTTGCAATTTATGTCCATAAATTTTCCTGCAACTAATTTCTGTCTATATATTTGCTTAACAAGAATGCTGCTAATTAGATAATGCTAATTGTGAAAATATCAAATTGTTTTTTGATCTTTTAAACCTTTTAAATATTAAACCTGTCTACTTTATCAAAATTTGCTGAAATCATTAGATTTATTGAATTTGATTTAATAGATTGTAGGGCATTCATTGGGGGGAGGCACTGGTGCACTTCTAACTTATGTGCTGCGGGAGCAAAAGGAGTTATCAACAACTACCTGTGTCACATTTGCTCCAGGTTTGCTCTCTCTCTCTCTCTCTCTCTCTCTCATCTAGTGTTAGCCTTCAAGAATAGATGCCTCTTCACATGCTCCTGTATAGAACATCTGTGCTGTAATATGGTATGACATATCCCCTTAGGATGTTTGTTTAATGTGATACCTTCTTCTTTGAACATAGTAATGGAACTGACCATATATGTGCTGCATGCAGCTGCTTGTATGACATGGGAGTTAGCAGACTCGGGGACTGATTTTATTACTTCTGTTATAAATGGAGCCGATTTAGTGCCTACATTCTCAGCTGCTTCTGTAGATGATTTGCGTGCTGAGGTAAATGATATCGGTTATCTAGAAATTATATTTATTCCTTGTGAAAGAAAGGGATGCTGAGATATTTCTACTGTAAGCAGAAGTATCTTTCATGTTCTATTTGATATGGTTGTGCTCCTTAAGCTTTTATTGGCTTCCTTTTCAAAGAAGAACAGTAATTTGCACTAGGATGATTTTAAACCCCTTAATAGCAAATAAGTGCTGGCTTGCGAACTCTTACTGGCCTCACCTTCAGTTGTCTGCCTCTCTCTGGTTCTTCCTCTCCCATCCTGTTGTGGTTGAATGATCCTCTTCTTGATTTGTGGCTTTCTGTAGCTGATAGATTTTAGGAGCTGGAACAAATAGGATTTCATTGAAATGTTGTTCTGGACGGTATCTAGTTCATTTGCTTAAAGGCTATGTGATATTATCATGAACTAATTTTTTTTTTCTATTTCAGGTGACGGCCTCTGCTTGGTTGAATGATCTGAGGAATCAAATTGAGCATACAAGAATTCTGAGTACCGTTTATCGATCGGCTTCAGCATTGGGTTCTCGCCTTCCATCTATAGCCAGTGCTAAAGCAAAAGTTGCTGGGGCTGGGGCAATTTTACGCCCAGTTTCTAATGGTACACAGGTAGCTGAATTAATGAACGCTGTTCTTGCCTCACCATTAAACTATTTTTGCTAGATCCTGTTGTTTAGTTCTTAATAGCTTTTCAAGTTGAATTTACCTTTAAATTTTTTTCATTCCTAAACTGAGTATGTTTGGTGGAAAAGGAAAGAAAAGTTAGAGGAAAGAAGGTAAGATAGACTAAATTGGAATGATAGGGTGAGAGAAAATAAGACAGGCATAAGTTTGTTTTAACTTCTGCATTTTTCACAAGTTTTAATTTCTTTCCACGATTTCAACTATATCAAGTAATGAATGAAAAGAAAATTAGGCTCCATTTGGTTTTAGAAATTGGAAACCATTTTCATTTTTGTTTTCTTGGAAATGGAGAACAATGAAGAGAACGTTTTTGATTGAAAATTTTAGAATGGTTTTTGGAAAATAAAAATAGAAATATGAGAAAATTAGAAAAGGATAAAAAATTATTTTTAACTAAAACTGTTTTGTAAAACTGAAAATGATAAAACATTGATTTTATCATTAAGTGAATTGAATCTGATTTAAACTCGTATAAATACAAAAAAAGTTCTTCATTTCAATAGTTTTTCAAATATTTAATCTGGTACCTTGGTTTGAATCTATATTGTTGTAGAATTTCTTTATTTTATTTTTCATGTTTATATTATAAAATAAAATAGGTACTAAACATGTGTTCATGTTTCCATTTCAAAAAATAGAAAATGAAAATCATTTTTTAAAAATGGAATAGAAAATACTTTTAGAAACTAAATGGAGCTTTTTTTCTTTCGATGTTTTCATCTTTTTTATCAAGCATACCAATAGAAAGAAAATATTTTTTATTTCTGTTTTTCTCCTTTAATTTTCCATCATTCTAGTTTTCTTTCCACCCTATCAAGCAAAATCTTGAAGTGCGGTAACTGCTTTGGTGGTGGAAGTTTTATCTCACTCCTTCGGCCTTAATTCTACCTGAACTTGAGTCACTACATGTGTTTGATCTTTTTAACCTTTTTAATTCTCTTTAGAATTTTGATTTACAGGTCGTTATGAGAAGAGCGCAGAGCATGGCTCATGCAGCATGGAAACGTCCTACCATAAACCTGTCCTCCTGGTCTTGTATTGGACCCCGTTATCGTGGCACAGCTGCTCGATCAAACTCGGAGGAAGAAGGAAATACCTTGGAATCTAGCCCCAACAAAGCAGAAATGTCTGAGCCTCTCCTACCGTCTTCCCCAATAAACTCAAGTACAAAAGAAGCCATTGAACTTCCTGTGTCTTCATCAGGAGTTGAATGGAGTTCAGAAATTGTGTATTCCTGTTTGGATGGTGAACAACATCGTGATAGGGATGCTGAGCTGGAAGTTGGTGAGGACCTTATTAGCCACAACACGCATGATGAGCGCATGAATGAAGTTGAGTTGTGGCAACAACTAGAGCATGAGCTTTACGATAAAGCCGAAGATGATGAGGGTGATGTTGTTAACCAAATAAGGAAAGAAGAAGCGGCAGCCATTGCAGAGGTTGGAGGTGAGGGACAGTCGGATACTTCAGTTCCAGAAACAAAGGAAGTGCACAGGTTTTTCCCTGCTGGAAAGATAATGCATATAGTTACACTTCAGTCTGATGAGGTGGAGTCTGAAGTTGATACTCCCAGCTCAAGTGACGACACAGATGATAGGCAAAGGACAATGGAGGCAAAGATTGGGATTTTCCTTACCCCGAGATCCCTGTATAGTAAATTGCGGCTTTCCCAGACTATGATAAGTGATCATTTCATGCCTGTTTATAGAAGACAGATTGAAAAGCTAATAAAGGAGCTTGAAGAGGACCAAGCTCCGAATGTTCAGAATCAGAACCAGAACCAGAACCAGAACCAGAACCATAGTCATGGTGTATATTCTGAACAGGAAGTCTCATAGGAAATCATTTCCCCTCTCTTGATGCAAGCAAATTATTTTGGAAATCCTTTTCTTTATTTTTATATGTTAAACGTTTTTTCTTTTTGTTATTTTCTCATATTAACGATTCCTCCCCTTCTCAATCCCACAGCACAGTTTTATGTTGGTATATTTATGTTTTGCATACAAGGGAGGGACTTATTTACACCTATGTAAAATCAAAGAGTTCTACAGTTACTTTAACCCTTGAATCAAGATTCAATCTATTGTCAAAATAGCCTTGTTTATGAAAAATATTTTCCTTCGATTATTTAGGAAGAAAGAACCTTCAATCCTTTCCTCTTCATTTAGAATCTGAAAACTTTGATTTTTTCTTTTATCAAATTTTATGACTCTTTGGGTCAAAATGAAGACCAGGCAACTAACAAGTAAAACAGGTGCGTTTGGTTTTAGTGAAACTGAAACGATGTGCAAAGGGCTTAAAATACATTTGGTTCACTATAATAAAATAGAACTGCAATAGAATACAGCAGTAATAGAATAGAGTTGTAATCAATAATTTAATTGTTTAATTGAATGGATGGAATAAAACTATAATAATATTTTATGTTTAGTTGATTGGAATAGATGTTATAATAATATGAGAAAAAATTTGAAATGACCAGAATATCTTTAATATTTTTCTTTTTAAGTAAATGATTATTGTTATTAAATTTTATCAAATTATCATTAAATATAATATAATAAATAATAATAAATAATTTGATCAAATTTTGATATAATAATTTAATAACATCTTTAATATCATATTTTTAATGCTTTCATGTAACTGGCCTTTTACGTCGCTCGCACTAAAATTCATTTTAATCTCTCTTTTAAATTTCGATCATTCTTCTCATTACATGTAAAGCTTTCCAGTATCAATGGTAAGAATAGTTGAAAACAAACCAAACTGTTAGCTAGGCCTTGGAAGGCATGGCAAGCAAATGTTGAAGAGATTGTTTTAAAAGCTAAAATCAATTCAAAGATTGCAGTTACTAATTATACCACCTTTCATTGAAAATCAAACATTGGCCAGATACGACGATAAATATTTATTTGAGGCCAAACTGCCACCAGGAGTCGCCGACCACCACAGCCTTCATTGTCAACCATTAGTGCATTGACATTGCAAGCACTCTAAAAACACTATGATGACTTTCAGAAACTAACTAATAATTCACGGCGGAGACATTTTCAAAAACTATTTAATATTTCAATTGAATCAATGATGATATGAAGACATAAGTGTCTTATAAGGACAAAATCTCAAAACAATGTCCTACATTAACAACAAAAACCCTTTTCGTCTTTCTAACAATATATATATCCCTAGAAATTAAAGAAGAGGTTTGCAACATCCAATCTATAGTTATATACAGGGAACAACCCCCCAGGAATGATAAATTATTCATATAGCATTCAAGTGTATGCTGCCTATCTCAAGGAAAGTGAATAAGACTCCTTGATGCTGCAATACCTAATTGGCAAAGTCCAGCGCAACAGATACATACTCATATTATGCCATTGATGCCAAGAGAATGCAGTCATTAAATTGAACATCAATCTTCATCTGATGTATATCTTTTCACTCTAACTTGTTCGCCATTAAAGTGGATGTATTTCCATTTGCTCATGTATCTTCTAAGAACCAACTTCTGCTTTTCTTCTTCGCCAAGTTCCTGAAAGGCACGAGTTACTTTTTTGACTGTGTTTTCATCTGGTCTGACACATAACTCCTCCATGTCTGCAAATACCTTTAAAAAACACCAATAACTCAAAACCAACATAATTGTGCTTCATTTGATACAAATGCTCACAAACAGAATAGTGGTATCAAGTAAAAACATCAGAATTGGTTTTGTATGGCATTCGGGATGGTGATTGGCATACCTCTATTATCTTATCTGGCATGCTATGATGATAAAATAAAGAAATCATCCTAGAAAACAACCTCTTTGAGATAGCACGACTGTGTGTATGTAAAACCATGTTCCACAATGATCCAGCCTCATCCACTCTGTTACCCATAGTTCAACAATCTTTCCTAGAATATAAAAAAGATCAAAATTGTAGAACCTAAATACAAATAGAATCAAACTTGAGGCTACACAAAACATAGAAAATAATGCATTCTTACAAGGAAAAATATAAGCTTTTTTCATTAAAAAAATAATGAAGGAAAAAAGGGTTAAAAATTAACAATATTACACATCAAATGATATGATCCAATGATCATAATAAATGAATCTTATTCAAAATTTAGAGTCAAGACGTCCCCTTTAAACTCTCTCATGTAATGGCAATTCAATTATCATGCAACGGTCAAGCATTGAAAACTCATCTGATTTGCTTTACATTAAAAGTGCATTCAAGCCATTAAGGTGTTCCGATCCCTTTGTTCTTGGCCCCAGCCACTGCTCGGATTCCCATAATCTCTATCCCTTTGTTCTCGACTCCAGCCATTGCTCAGATCCCTATAATCTCTATCCCTTTGTTCTCGACTCCAGCCGCCACTTGGATTCCCATAATCTCGACTCTTCTAGCTACCTTGACTACCATCATCTCGACTCCTCCAACTGCTTTGAGAGTGATTAAAGAAACTCGAACTGTAGTCTTGACAGCCAAATGCTAGCCTTTGGAACATTCTGATTTGTGCAAATTGTTGTGCTAAATCGTAGACTTCACTTTGCCAGGTTTCATTCCGTTTGTGAGATCCGATGACTCGTCCAGTGAGTCTAGAGCTCCCACCACCTAAGAAATAAATGCCGAAGAACACATAAACACGCAAGTTTCTTACTTTTGTTACTTGAATTCTCCATTTTGCTTTTAGTACTAGTATGGTCCAACATATATTCTGTTGAAGTCAGCCCTCATGCAGCAGCCAAGGTGGCCATGCAGGGAACGTGCTTCAAGCAGCAAACTGAAGCTGTTTTGTTTCATTTAGTTTCTTTAATGAATGTTTTGTATTTTAGCTAGAATCAAACTTAGTTGGTAGCTGCATTTTGATGTAATTAGGTGCTAAATGACAAGTTTAGGTGGCTTGTTTATGTTCAAACAAGTTTACCAAGTTACTAGGCAAATTAGTGGTGTTAGGTATGATATTAGGTGGTAACTTCTTTTTTTTGCTGTTGTTATCTCATATATGTATTGGCATTATGCCTATTGTAAAAGTTAATGAAAAACCAGCTCAATTTTCATTCAAAATCATCTCTTTCTTTTCTATTTTTCCATTGCAAAAATTTTCTTCTTCTTCGATAGTTTCTTTAGCAAGGCTCGACACTTGCTATCCAAGCAAGTGCAAACTAGCCTGCTGCTGCCTCTTACACCAACAATTGGTATCTAGAGCCTCATTCTTAGTGGACCTGTTGTATCAAACCAAGAAAATTGAATGGCTTCCTCAAGTTTTTCACCAGCAGCCCCATCAGTCTTCAATGGAGAAGGCTTCCATATATGGCTGGTCAAGATGAAGACTTACCTGCAGGCCCTTGATCTGTGGGAAGTTGTCAACACAGATGTTGAGCCAGCACCACTGAGGGCCAATCCCATAGTAGCTCAGATCAGACAACATGCTAATGAGAGGACCAAAAGGCACAAGGCCATGTCCTGTATCCAGAACTGTGTGTCAGATGTCATCTTCACCAGAATTATGGCATGTGAGACTCCAAAATAGGCCTGGGACAAAGCTTAAGGAGGAGTTTCAAGGCACAGAAAGAACAAGGCAACAGTAGCTGTTGAATTTGAGGAGAGACTTTGAGAATCTGAAGATGAGGGAAGAAGAAATAGTGAAGCAATATGCAGATAGAATCATGGCAGTGGTTAACAGTATAAGGCTCCTTGGTGAGCACTTTGATGAGGCAAGAATAGTAGAGAAAGTCCTCTCCACTTTACCTGAGAGATATGAGGCAAAGATATCCTCCTTAGAGGACTCAAGAAACCTTGCTAGCATCTCTTTGACTGAGCTGATTAACACTTTCTATGCTCAGGAACAAATGAGAGCTAGCAGAGCTGAAGATCACCAGGAAGGTGCATTTCAAGCCAAGGCCAGAGAAGCCTCGAGCACCAATGCTCAAAGAGGCAAAAAGCCTTGGAAAATTAGGCCTAAGCCTAATGCTGCAAGGAGAAATGACTAGCCCTGTAGATATTGCAAGAGGTCAGGACATCCAGAAGATAGATGCTGGTTCAGGCCAGATGCAGTATGCCAACACTGCAAGAAGAAAGGCCATGTTGAGAAGGTTTGCAAAAACAGAACCAAGCCAAGGCAGAGCCAATTTCAACAACCAAAGGTTGAAGCTTGAGTGGCTGAGGATAGTAGTGACCAAGAAGAGTAGGTATTTACTGTTTCTTGCTTAGCTGCTGAGAAGAAATGTTCAAAAGGCTGGTTATTGGGCAGTGGTTGCACTAACCACATGTCACCAGATGCCTCCTTGTTTAAAACCTTGGATAGAAGTTGCAAAACTAAGGTCAAGGTTGGAAATTGTCAGTTCATAAGGGCTGAAGGAAGAGGAGAGGTGCTGATATGTACTCCTACAGGCAACAAAGTCATTCCAAATATGTTATTGGTGCTTGAGATTGACAGAAACCTTTTCAGCATAGCTCAACTGCTCGAGAAAGGCTATTCATTTGTATTTAAGGACAAACAATGCCACATTGCTGATCCAAGTGGATAAAGCCTTATGACAGTCACAATGACTGATAAATGCTTTGAGGTTCATTAGCCAAATGACTCAAAGTCAGCATACACAGCCTCTACAGATGATTCCAAGCTCTGGCATCAAAGGCTTAGACATGCCAACTTCAGGTCAATGGCTCCAATGTCCAGTGAGGGCTTGGCTGAGAACTTCACCAACTCAGTGGAGCATGATGATGTATGTGAAGTTTGCCAAATGGGGAAACAGGCAAGATTGCCATTTCCTACAAATTCAGCATGGAGAGCCACTAAAAGACTGCAGCTGGTGCACTCTGATGTATGTGGTCCGATGAGGACTGAGTCACTTAGTAAGAACAGGTATTTCATCCTCTTCATTGATGATTTTACAAGGTTTTGCTGGATTTTCTTCTTAAAACATAAGTCTGAGACAGAAACAGGTTGCAAGCTGAAATCGATAAGGTCAGACAATGGCACTGAGTATACTTCAGCTCAGTTTCAAGCCATTTGCAATGATGCTGGCATTAAACACCAGCTAACAAATGTGTACACACCTCAGCAGAATGGGGTATCTGAAAGGAAGAACAGAAGTCTGATGGATATGGCCAAGTGCCTGTTGCTTGAGAAGAAACTGCCCAAAGTCATGTGGGCTGAGGCAGTAAACACTGCTGTTTACCTTCAGAATAGGCTTCCAACCAAGGCCCTCGTACATAAGACACCTTTTGAGGCATGGTTTGGCTTCAAACCTTCATTGGCACATCTAAAGGTGTTTGGTTGCCTGTGCTATGCACAAATACCAACAGCAAAGAGGGACAAGCTGTCAAAGAGAGCTCAACCTGGCATCCTAGTGGGCTATAGCTCAATTAAGAAGGGCTACAGGGTTCTGGATCCCTTGACAAGCAAAGTTCAGGTAAGTAGAGATGTCATCTTTGATGAAAAGGCTAGCTGGAATTGGGAAAAGAGTGAACCAGAAGCTGTTTCAGAAGACCTGGTGCCAAATCAAGCTAAACTTGTACAACTTAGCCCTGAAATAGACGTTGATGATGTACCTGTGAGAGGGGCAAGGTCCTTAGATGAGATTTATGAAAGGGCACAAGTTGCTATAGCAGAACCTACTTGTTTTGAAGAAGCTGATGCAGATGAAGTCTGGAAATAAGCTATGGTTGATGAAATCAACATGATTGAGAAGAATCAGACATGGGAGTTAGTTGAAAAGCCAGCTAACAGAAAGACCATTGGTGTAAAATGGGTCTATCGAGTAAAGCACAATGCAGATGGAAGCCTAAACAAACTGAAAGCTAGATTGGTTGTGAAGGGTTTTAGTCAGAGACATGGTCTGGACTATATGAAAACATTTGCTCCAGTAGCCAGACTCGATACAATTAGATTGCTGGTTGCTGTAGCTGTTCAGAACTAGTGGACAATCCACCAAATGGATGTGAAGTCTGCATTTCTCAATAGATTCTTGGAAGAGGAGATATACATCGAGCAACCTCTAGGATTCACAATACCAGGTAAAGAACATTTGGTGTATAGGCTAAGAAAAGCCTTGTATGGCCTGAAACAGGCTCTTAGAGCCTGGTATGCTCGAATTGACTCATACCTGGTCAGTTTGGGATTTGAGAGGAGTGCTAGCGAGCCAACACTCTATGTTAAGAAAAATCGAGCTGAAACACAGCTCATTGTGTCACTCTATGTCGATGATCTCCTAGTGACTGGAGGAAACAAAGTCAAGTTTGCTGACTTTAAAACAAAGATGATGGAAATGTTTGAAATGTCAGACCTTGGATTGATGACATATTTCCTAGGAATGGAAGTAAATCAAGCAGAAGAAGGAATCTTCTTGGAACAAAAATCATTTGCTCTAAAGGTTCTATCCAAATTCTCAATGGAGAATTGTAAGCCAACCAACACACCTATGGCTGTTGGCATGAAACTGTCGAGCCAAGAAGATCATAAATCTGTCTGTGAATCTAACTATAGAAGCCTTGTTGGTTGTTTGCTGTATCTGACAGCAGCAAGACCTGATATTCTGTTTGCTGTGAGCATGCTATTAAGATTCATGCATTGCTGTAACCAGCAGCATTACAAAGTTGGAAAAAAGGTGCTGAGATACATCAAAGGTACCTTGAGCCATGGAATACATTTCAGAAGGGCTAAAGAATTAGAACTGACTGGCTACACTGACAACGATTGGGCTAGTTCAAAAGATGATATGAAGAGTACTTCTGGTTATGCTTTTACACTTGGCTCAGCTATGATTTGTTGGAGCTCAAGAAAACACACAATGGTGGCTCAATCGACAGCAGAAGCTGAGTATGTGGCAGCTGCTAATGCTGTTAATCAAGCTATGTGGCTAAGAAAAATTCTGAATGATTTGAATCTACAGCAAAATGAAGCAACTGTGATATATTGTGACAACAAGTTAGCTGTTGCTATTGCTAAAAATCCTATCTTCCATGGCAGGACAAAGCATTTCAATATAAAACTGCATGTGATAAGAAAAATGGAACAAGCTCGAGAGATCGAGCTGATTCACTGCAGCTCTGAAAATCAGATTGCTGATATCTTTACAAAGTCTCTTGGTGTATCAAGATTTCTAAGTTTAAGAAAGCAACTAGGAGTCTGCTGCATAGAAGCTGAGGAGGAGTGTTGAAGTCAGCCCCCATGCAGCAGCCAAGGTGGCCATGCAGGGAACGTGCTTCAAGCAGCAAACTGAAGCTGTTTTGTTTCATTTAGTTTCTTTAATGAATATTTTGTATTTTAGCTAGAATCAAACTTAGTTGGTAGCTGCATTTTGATGTAATTATGTGCTAAATGACAAGTTTAGGTGGCTTGTTTATGTGTTCAAACAAGTTTACCAAGTTACTAGGCAAATTAGTGGTGTTAGGTATGATATTAGGTGGTAACTTCTTTGTTTTGCTGTTGTTATCTCATATATGTATTGGCATTATGCCTATTGTAAAAGTTAATGAAAAACCAGCTCAATTTTCATTCAAAATCATCTATTTCTTTTCTGTTTTTCCATTGCAAAAATTTTCTTCTTCTTCGATAGTTTCTTCAGCAAGGCTCGACACTTGCTATCCAAGCAAGTGCAAACTAGCCTGCTGCTGCCTCTTACACCAACATATTTGGACATGGAGTATGAGACATGACCCTCTAATGATTCTCAAAATAGTTGTTTAGTACTTAAATCTATTTACTTGACTCATTCTAGGCCTTTTAGCAGCTGAATGTCGCACGCAAGTAGCAGTTGCATCATTCGAAACATTTCGTGATCCACGTAGTTCTTTTCCAGCCTTGGATCCACCAACATATCAAAGTCTTAATGTTCAATTGCTTCAGCAAGCAAAGGTCGAGCTTGAGTAACAAGTTTGAATCATATTATAATGTTTGAAATTGGAACATTGCCACAGGTTTTGTTATGAACAAACAATCAAGGTAATACAATATTAGACTGTTAACTTCAGATTTTATTCAGACGAAAATCAAATTTCTTGAAGATTCTAACAGTATAAGCTAAAACTTACGAAGAAATCCAAAGCAAATGGCATGTTAAAACAAGAAAAAACTTTTAAAAACACAACTAAACATAGCGGAATAGCCTTTCATCCATTTAACCAGGCTCTCGTCACCTAACGGCTGAGAATCATCAACAGGTTTGCGCCCGGTAATTAACTCCAAGAGAACAACACCAAAGGAATAAACATCGAATTTTTCAATTAACTTGCCACTTGTTGCATACTCTAGAGCCATATATCTAAAAAAGAACAAATCTGTTTATCAGAAAAAATTGAATATTTAGTATTTAATTTCCAGTAATATACTATGATTTTAACGATTGAGAATCAGTATTTAATTTTTCAATTTACCAAACATTGTCTAATGTTAACTTACCTAAAGATACCATCACACATTTGGTTACATAGATATTTAACCAAAGCTAATTTTGCAAGCCCAAAATCCGAAACCTAAATTGCGAGACAAAAAGTTAGATTTGACCAAAAAAAAAGCCCAATGCAGGTCCTAAGGAAGAGTACAATTCGTAAATTCTAAAAGTAGTGCATAAAGTCTTGAGTTAATAAACTTGTTATGGAATTCATAAGCACTACCACGAAACAATTCAAGATCAAAATGATGATGCTGGTAAAACTTTATCTAAAACCCGATGCAGTAGCTAAATCTCTATGCAACTTATGATTCTCTAAGCTTTAAGATTAAAAAATAAACAAAGCGTATTAGCACATATGTCAAATTTCTCTTTAATTTAACTTCATTGGTTTTCTCAACTGAAATGCTTTGTTCAGCTTACACTGTAAATAGCCCAACATTTCAGAATCAAAATTGAAAAAGAAAAAAAAGCAAAGCAATGACAAATTTACTAGTAAAACGATTTCCTCATCTCCCTCGCCTCTGTTTTCTTTTTCTTGCTCAAAAACTTGTAACTGATTTAAAGCTCAAAATCCAAAACCCCATCAACCCATTTACCATAAACAAAAACTTCCAACTTGAAATTGAAATTCCTTACTATTGAGACAAGCAACCTAAAATCCCTTACAATAAATAGAAATGCCCAACAATTCGAAAAAAAAAATAAGCTTAGCTTTCTAATCCGAAATTTCCCTAAAATAATCGGATCAACCAATCGACCAATTTTTTTTTCGAAAACTCATTTTTTTCACAGCTCCCTACTAGTGAAATACAAGCAGAGAAGCAAAGAGATGAAATTCTCACAATGGAGGTGAGATTAAGGGGAATGATAACCTTACTCGTCTCAACTTTGTGGAGGCTTTTTGCAATGTCGAGATTTCTCTCGATGATGGTCGTGGGATGAAAATAACTAAACGGGAACTGTCGAAACCATTTTTAATTTTTGGAAAAAAACAAAAATTAGTTGTCGATGAAAATTTGGAATCGCCACCAATCTTTTATCAAGGTGTGATTGGATCACCTAAAAACGACTTTGGTCTACGAATTTTAGAAAAAAACGGGTCCGGGAGTCAGTTACGTATGAGGAAGGATTAGCACCCTCATAATGCCCAAAAATTGGTACCTAGTTAATTAATTAATGTCTTAAAGTCGAAAATTTGAAAATATATAATCCTTAGCAAAAACTTAAAAAACGTTACGTATTAAGACCCTTATCATTTCAGAGAAAGAAAATGTCACACCCAATGCGTTAGGGCATGACATTCTAATTTCCTCAAAAATGAATTAGGCCAGAATACTCGTGTAATAAAAATTTAAAAGAATATCCATTTATTCAAGATTTAAGAAATCGCGGCCTAATAAGTTAGGGCACAATTCCTCCAAAATCCCAAACTTGGAATATTTCCTTTATTATTTTTTAGAAAAAATCTTCATTTCGAGAAATCAATGCGTCACATCCAATACATTAGGACACAACGTGTTAAATTCCCAATAATGAGTTCTTATTTTTTGATTAAAGAGAAATGCTCGATTGTTAGATTTAACGAAGAAAATCGAAACCCAATACGTTAGGGCTCAATTTCCTTGAATACCCTAAATACATGCATTATCTCAATTTTGAAAAGTTTGAAATCGAGTAAAAAAATGATGTGATGCTACATTAAATATACAATGCAATAATAAATATTACAATGGCATAGAAATAATGCATACAAATAAATAAATAAAACTAATATACATAAAAAATATAAACAATGACATGCAAAGTATCACATAAACAAGCAAAATAATATAAATGAAAACACAAATAAATAGAAAAAAAATAAAAGGTACATGATATACACATTAAACTATGAAGAATACACATGAATTTATATATAAAAATTAGATTATAAAAGATTTATATAAACAAAATACATAATGCATTTGAGAAAATAGAGAAAAGTAGGAAAATATGTATATACATATAAATTATAAAATACATGTTAAAATAAATAGGTATTTAAGCATTTTCGAAAATACACAAAAAAAAACTTAGATATACACATGTTTTTATATAAAAGAATATTTGTTAGGAAAAAAAAGAAAAAAATAAATAAATGAAAAAATAATAATTACATTACTAGAATTAATTAATAATAATAAATAATAATAAAACTAAATTGAACTAGAATTCAAAATTTTGGGGTAAATCCGCAAATAAATAGAGCCAAAATGACTAAATTGAACACACGAATTACATAGATGGGCTGGAAGGGAAATTTTCCCTTCTCCTCTAAAACGGCGTCGTTCCAGCAGGGCAAAATTGAAATTGAAAATAAATTAAAGGGCGAATTAAAAAAATAAAAAAAAAAACTTAATTGTAAAATATTAAAAAGGCAGAGGGGCTAAAAGCGTAATTTACCCCTCCGCACAAAAACACGCGGATCCTAGGCCGGGTCGGGTCGGAGTCAGGTCGGTCCCCCAAAACGACGCCGTTTTGGCATCTGGGGAGGCCTGGTGAAACAGCGTCGTTTCACCAGGCTATTTAAGTAAAAAAAAACCTAAAAATTTCATTTTCCATTTCTATTTTAAGAAAAAAACTAAAAAAAGCTCTCAACCTTTCCCCTTTCCTCCGGGCACCGGCCTAAGGCCCGGTCATCGACCCGTCACTGGCCACCGCACCGGCCGCTGATCTCCGGTGCCGGCATCGCCGGTTTCCTTGACATGTGCCCAAGTACTTCAAAGCTATTTTTTTCCACACAATCAACTTTATACGAAGACCTAAGACATTTCGAAGACCTAATTCAGGCTGCCAAAACTCTTATAAATAAAACCTTAGGGGTTTGATGTAACTAAGTCATCTTAGACGCCTTAAAAAAACCTTAGTACTTTAGGAGTAAGATTAGATTAAGTTTTCTTTCGATTTTTCAAAAACTCTTGTTCTTTTCTCTTGGGATCAGTTTTGATCCAAGAGTTCTTTTATTTAATCGGAGTATTTTAGTTATTTCTTCTTCGCAAGCAACGCTATTTGATTATTCCAATTGATAGATTCGTTACTCTGCACTCTAATCGACATCAAAATCAAGATTATTCTAATCTCTTTTCTCTTTTGATTTCATCGTGTTATTTACATGTTTTTATTCAATTGAGATTAAGATTATTAATAACATGAGTGGCTCAATCCCTTAGGGGAGATTAACGAGTGGATGGGGATGTGATTAATGAATGGATGGGGATGTGATTAACGAAGGATTTAGGGTTTCTTGAGAGGATTAATTGGTATAGATTACATGTTCCTAAACCCTAGGAAGTAATCATAGGTTAAATGAGATTGGGAGATAAGTTTGGCTAAGTAAATAGTAATTTATCTTGATTGAGAAAGTGAGGTTGGGAGGTAAGCGAGTATTAACCAATTGATTAATTAGTTAGAGGTCGGGAGGTAATAATTGGTTAATCAATAGATAATCCACCCTAAAGCCCTAATCCGAAGTTAATTACAAACCCTGAAACGAGTTAATCTTCTTGATTAGTTTTATCAATCTAGTTTTTTGTTTCTTTTATTGCTTATTTTATTTACTTATTTAATTTCTCATATTCATCTATTTTATGGTTCATCATAATATAAGATTTAATTATTACTATTTAGACTTAGTATTATAAAGAGGTTTTCAATAGATTTATTCCAACCTTCCTTGGGTACGATCCTCGAAATACTTCCTGTGTTCTGTTGTACACATATACTATATTACAATTTGACCCGTATACTTACGGACACCGCTGGTTTAATTTCTTATATTTTTGGTGTGATATTTTTACTATAAATGATAATACGTTTATAGGTAGTCAAGTTGTTGGCGTTGTTGCTGGAGAGGTTTCGTCACTAGATCAAGGAGATATCTTTACAACTAATAAGATAAATAGAAACATTAAAGCCTTTAAATACAAAATTTTTAATTTTTGTTAATTTATTTTTATTTGTTTAATTTCCTTTTGAATTTTTTTTGGTTGCTTACGACTCGAAGCTCCAACACCCCAATTAAACCACATCCACATTCGGAGCAACTACTCAGGCGCACTCATCAGTAAATGAACATCAATCCACCTGCGATAATTAATTTACCCCGAGAAAATCCGCTATTTGAAGATCCACGAGAACGACAAGTAAATATCTGGGAAGAAGTCCCAATGGATCAAAGGACGTTGCGCGAGTATACCTTACCAACACTCAATGCGACGCAAGGAAACATAGAAAGGCCGGCAATTAACGCTAATAATTTTGAGATAAAAGTGGCCATTATTCAAATGATCTAGAACACATTAAAATTTAAAAGAAACATGGTGGAAGACCCAAACGAACACCTGAAGCGATTTTTTTAACTCTGTGACACCTTCAAGTACAATGGGGTATTCGATGATGTTATGTATCTTTAATTATTTATGTTCTCATTGTGGGACAATGCGATTAATTAGTTAGACTTGTTAGAACCAGGTTCCATTACCACATGGAATAATTTATCAAAAAAATTCCTACATAATTTTTTCTTTATTAGTTGGACCATTTAGCTTAGGTGAGAAATCGCCAATTTTAAACAATATGAAGGTGAATCCTTGTACGAAACATCAAAACACTACAAGTCGATGCTTAAGAAGTGCCCACACCATAGCCTACAATTGTGGCTCTAGATCCAAATATTTTAAGCGGTGTTGATTGTAACATTAGATCCAGCTTAAACAGAGCGGCCAGAAGATCTCTCATGTTCCACACATATGAACAAGCCTACAAAATCATAAACGACATGGCTATGAATTCATACATGTAGCCAAACAAAATATTCACGTACAAAAAGAAAGCCTCTAATGGTGAAAGCTATTGATGAAGACGGTAGATATCATCAGATATTAAAGAAGCTTAACCATTTGGTGTCGGTTGTCAAATCGATGAAAGCTGAGCCAAATTCTAAAAATCAATTGGAAGAAACTGGGTACATAGGTAATAGGGTCGAGATCTCTATTCAAATACCTACAATCCCAGTTGGAAAGATCATCTGAACCTCAAATGGGAAGGCAACCAAGTAGGTGAAAATCAAGCACAAAACTAACAAAACTCTCATTACCAACCTCCACCATTACAACAAAGAACTGTGGGGAATGACCATGCTGCATGTGGTCAAAGTTCGATGGACTAGAAGGTGAATGCAAACAATAAAGACGAACATTTGACAAGTCCAAGCTATATGCAGATGACTCAAATCCTGAATGGACAGTCTTTGCGACCAAATGAGTCAGTTAATGACTATGTTTCCAAAGCAAAATGGCAAAAGCATCCCTAGTAACATGAAAAACAATCCTCAGAGAGATAGGAAGAAACATGTAAAAGCGATCACCTTATGATTGGGGAAGACACTTGAAAAGCCAAAAGAGCCCATCCATAAAGAGTAGAATGTTCTTGAAGAGGTCGGCGAACCCATGAAGGAGGAAGCCAAGTTAAACGAGCTTATCGAGAAGATAACTGAACCGGTTTTTGATCTGGTAATCACAAATCTGAGCACAACAAAGGTACCATTCCCAATAAACCTAGAGGACAAGCAAAAGAGAGATGATGCAAATTTTATAAGTTTTCTGAATTTATTTAAATCCTTCAATGTCAATCTGCCACTCTTAAAGCTTACCGATAAGATCCCTAAATATGCCAAGTATCTAAAGAAAACTATGGCACAACATAGAAAGATGAAAAAAGGCGAGTGAACTATCATTAATGCCTCGTGTAGTGCTTTAATTGCTAAAAAGATCCAGGTAGTTTTATTATTTCAATAAAGATAGGGGATCGACAATTCAGCAAGGTCCTGTGTGATTTAGAGGCTAGCATAAATTTAATGCCCCTATCAATCTATCGAAAACTTGGAGAGCTAAAGAACACATCGATAAAACTGTAACTAGCCGATAGATCCTTGGTACATCCAAAATGTGTACTCGAGGATGTATTGGTCAAGGTATGGTAATTCATAATCCTTGTTGACTTTGTAGTCCTCGACTTTGAGGAAGATTGAAATATCCCTATTCTGTTGGGTAGGCCATTTTTGGCCACTTCTAAATCGACAATTGCTCTTGAACAAAACAAGCTAATCATAAAAATCCATGATGAGATAGAAGTGTTCAAATGTGGCTGTGATTCCCAAAGTAAGGGATCACTAGGGGAGGAATGTTATACTTTATTCAATTTAACTCCTACCAGCCTCGATCGAAGGTATCCTTTTAGTTGTGTTGATGTAGGTAAGTGTAATTCAAAGGAACAAGATAAATGAAGAGATCCCAGCAATATAAGGATTGATTGGGAGAGCCAAGATGGTTGAGAATTACAGATGAATTCAATGGTGAAGTTCAAGGAATTGTCGAACAAGTTCAGTAGCACAACATAGATTTTAACCCATCGAACTGAAAAAAGTGTAAATATTGTATATTAGTTTGATTTTAATTTGTAAGAATTAGGAATTAAACTCAATATTTGATGTTATAATTATAAGGAAATAGGCTTCAGAGAGCAACAGAGGAGCTAGATTTTAGTTGGGTGCAAGTACATACAACCGAGGCCCTTTTACAAGTCTCGGAGAGGCCAAATGGAAGCCAATAACAACCTTATGGTATGACACAACTATCTCAACATTGAAAAAATAAAGATACATTATCATGCCATGCCATAGACACCCTATGATGTGACACACACACTTTGAAGCACAAATAGGGCATAAATTCACCTTATGTCATGCTACCCAAAATAGCCTACATGCCGCACAATAAAGGGGGCATGGCACAATATACAAGCCATTTTTGGAAACTTTCTGCTCTTGGTTTGATGCAAACTTCAAAGATATTCACCAAGTTTGCATGGAAAGTAAAGCCCTAGATGGCCTCTATATATTGCTCTTACCAGTAGCTACACCCTCCAAGCCGTCATAACCAGCCAAATCACTGTTCGCAACCCCTTTTTTCAAGATTTCGTGAATTCCTTGTCGATCCCTTGTTCCATAGCCTCAAAACCATGCATAGCAACCTTTCTGATAGTGAATCTGTAGCGGATAACCATGCCCACATCCGAGAAAATGAGCTCAATAATAACCTTCAAGAGGTCTAACAAAAAATCCCTCTGCAAAAACGAGGTTTTGAATTGATAAGTGCATTGCAAAGTGAGACATGAGAGACAATTCAGTTTCTTCTATGGGATAATTTCTGTGCAATCTTGAACAATTCGGTGCACCTTCTGATTATGCATAAATTTTATGCCGCGTCAAAGAAGGCAGATGCGAATAGACCAATAGAGGTACCTTGGATGTTGATTGTAAAACACTATAGTCGGTCCAGTTACCGAACCCGAGCTATGGAGCGCCACATTAGCTATCTAAGTAACTCTCCACTAACAACCAACCTAACCTCCATCACATCACAAGTTAAGACACAAAATATGCTTAAGTTAATAATATGTAACGGAATATCATATAAGAATTTTCATCCATACCCTTAAACTATCTTTTTAATTAGGTGGAATTCTAAGTTCAATTAAACAAAATACGTATCTCAACATCAAGGTTCACTCTTTCTATAGCTCATACATTCTAAGTCCTCGTAGTGTAAAACTTATTTAAACAGGGTATGTTTTGCGAACTCCCCCTACATGTTTAGATACCGCAAACTCAGTTCTCATGGTTCATCCTAGTCTACGTATCGAAATTTATTAAGGTTTCATAAAACCAGTTCACCAGTTCTTAGGGTTCGTGCTATGTACAGTTCACCAACCCTGTCACTTCGTAGCAACCATAACGAACTCAATATAAATTTGTCAGATTGACTATATCATGCTATTGTTTATGGCAAACACTATGTTTAGAATTTAATTACTTAGGTATGAACTTGTAAATTAAGAAAGCATCAATCAAACTTATTTTTATATACTTAGAATTCAAATGTGTATATAAACTATTATTGGTTTGTAATTAGAAACATAACAAAAAACAGGAAAACATAAAAATAACAAAGTCCTAGTGCAAACGTCGAAGTCAATAGAAAGATATCTCTAAGCCTAAGTAGAATCCCACATTGCCATTATGTCTAGAGTTCGCTTGTACTACATTTCTAGTGTTTATACTTAGCTTGGATCACTCACCTCACTGCTACCCATCATGCGATCTAACTATCTACAATGGTTAGAAAGGAGTGAATGAGCTCTTGCGAACTCAATGAAGATACAAGAAAGAATAACCACATAGCACGCACAAACATAAGTTAAAAAAAAAAGCTTTTGCAAAGTCACTAAATTGCAAACTGGGTTCACCATACTTACGCGAAGTGTGGTTCGCGGATACTCACTGTCAGATAGCTTAAAATAGTAAAACATAATATTTTGGAAAACACAATATTATTCACATGTTTTTTCCTGTTGGATAAGTGAATCTCCTTATAACACCTCAAAATAACTTAATGAGCCTTAACATGTCCTATAAGTTTAAGATAAAGCTAAGCATTTACCAAACACACTAACGTGTCCTATTGAATGGAGCTTAGCCCGACATTCCCTTACCTTCCTAACCTATTCCAAGGCCTTTCACCCAAAACACAAAACATAAGGTGAGTACTCAGAATCTTATGGCATGCCATTATATCCAATGAATTTAGAAAATTATAATTTCAAAATATTTACTTAAACATAAGCTTGGAAGTCATGCGGAGCTCGCTGATGATAGTTCATAACTAGCTCGTAATATAGAGCTTGCATATTACTATTCATAAAAACACATATTTAACATATTGACAAAACAGAGTTTAGGAAAGAATTACTCTAATAACTTAGGTTAAAATCCTAAGCTCTTGATTAACACTATGGTTCACACATATATGTAGCGATCCCTGAACACTCATTAGTTTGTTGAAAACTTTAAACAAGCTTCATTTTTCTTTTATCTTTTCTTGTAGAAGATTCTATCAGTTTTGCAATTTCACAAACATACACAAGTCCTTAACAGTCAGAGCTCATGAAAACTCATACATAAACACAAGTGAACCTAGGTTCGCACATACCAATCTTTTGGCAAACTTAGTTTCCTTTTTTTGCGAACCATTCTTCATTACTTCAAAACAACAACACAAATAGAGAAATAGAGTTTTACCTTAGATCCTAAGAGTTAAGTTCTGGGTTCTTGGTAGAAACTTGACAACAAGATTATCGATGAAGAGATCTAAGAGAATTTTATCGTTCAAAAGAATATGAATTTCCAATTGGAAGGGTTTAACTTATAGGTACTAAGTGTTCTGATGTTCTTAGGATACCCTAGTCGTAGTAGAAGTAGGAAATAGTTACATGCATGGATGGTGTTACGAAGAGAAAAATAAGTTGTCCTCCTAATGTTGGTATAATTACCCTTTAACTACTCCTACCTTTGACTTTCAGCCCAAAACAATAATCATAGCTCGTTAGGCCCATTGACAACCCCAGTTCGCCAGGCCTATTGGCGGTCCCAACTCGATAGGCCTAATGGCGAACACCAACTCGTCAGGCCTATTGGCGTAAACCTATTTGCCAAGCCTTAAACTCCTAGGCCCTATTCTGGGATGTTACAACTCTCTCTCTCTTAAGAAATTTCATCCTTAAAATTATCTATGCTAGAACAAATGAGGATAGTAACGCTTCATTACTTCCTTAATTACCCAAGTGGCTTCGCTGGTTTTGTGGTTTCTCCACTACACTTTGACTAAAAGAACTCTCTTGATTTGCAAGCCTTTTTCCTCACGAGATATAATTTCTACTGGTTTCTTATTGTATGTTAGATCATGTCGTACCTCAATTTCATCTACTGACACAACATGGGATGGGTCCGCACAATATTTCCTTAGCATGGACACATGGAAAACATCATGGATTCACTCAAGTTCTGGTGACAACTTGAGTTGATAAGTCAATAGACCAATCCTTTCAGCCACTTCATATGGACCGACAAATCTTGAACTTAATTTCTCTTTTCACCCAAACCTTAAAACTTTCTTCCATTTCAAGAACAGTTGCTCTCATACTTGGTACTCAATGTCTCGTCATTTTAAATCAAAGTAGGATTTTTGTCTATCTGGCGCTGTTTTGAGTCATTCACATGTCATCTCTACTTTATCCTCTTTTTTGTGAACTAGCTCTAGTCCAACTATGTCTTTTTTCCAGTTCTGCCCAACACAAGGGGGTTCTACATTTTCTTCCATAGAACATTTTAAAGGGTTCCATTTGGATGCTTGATTGATAACTATTATTATATGCGAACTTTGCCAAAGGAAAATAACGTTCCCAACTTCCTGCAAACTCTAACACACAACTTTGTATCATGTCGTCCAGTACTTGTATCATTCAATCTGATTGACCATCTGTTTGAGGATGATAAGCAGTACTGAAGTTAAGTTTTGAACCTAGAGCTTCTTGTAAAATTTTTCAAAATCTTGAAGTGAATCGAGGATCTCGATCAAAGGTAATGAAAATTGGTACGCCATGGAGTCGTACTATCTTTGTGATGTACAGTTCTACCAGTTTTTGTAATGTATAGTTTGTATAAACTTCTAGGAAGTGCAAAATTTTCGTGAGGCGATCCACAATCACTCATATTGCATATTTCTTTGTCGAAGTCAGGGGCAAGCCTAAAACAAAGTCCATAGTGATCATTTCCCACTTTCATTCTTAAATTTTGAGTGGTTGTAGCAATTTTGAGGGAAATTGGTGAACTGCTTTCACCTTCTGACAGAACAAACACTTCGCCACAAAATCTATGATAGCTTGCTTCAAACTAGGCCACCAATATAGATCGCAAAGGTCACGATAAATCTTATTGCTCCCTAGTTGCATTGTGTAAGGGCTACTTTGAGCTTTAGTAAGAATTGCATGCCGAATCTCTTTATCACAAGGTACGCAGAGTCTCTCTTGGACATAAAGTCTCCCTTCTTCATTCAGTGCGAAGTCTCCCTGTCCTCCCTGCTCTACTTGGTGAACCCACCTCACTAAGTCCTTATATATGGATTACTTCTTCTTTATTTATTGTAAGAGGGTTGGTTTTACTCACAGTTCTGCGAGTAGTCCCCCCATCACTTATCACATTCAAAAGTGTGAATAAAGCTCACAGTTCACTCATCAACTTTCTACTCAAGGCATCTGCAACCACTTTCGCCTTTCCTCGGTGATATTCTATCTCGCAATCATAGTCCTTCAGCAGTTCTATCAACCTTCTTTGTCGTAAGTTTAGTTCTTTCTATGTGAGAAGGTACTTGAGGCTCTTATAGTCTGTATAGATGGCACATTATTCGACATATAAGTAGTGTCACCAAATTTTGAGTGCGAATGTAATAGCCCACCTAGCGAAGGCACTGTATTTGGTTACTGCTTATTGTGTTATGGTATTAAGCATAGCTCTGAGAAAGTAAAGTGTTAGTTTTGTCTAAGTATAGTGTTTTGTGTATGCGCCAATTGGTAAATCCTGCGTTTTGGCGGATTGCGTGTTTTAGCAAGATCTGTGGCTGGTGGATTCTTTTGTTGAGTATATGCCATCCCAGAAGTTTAGGCGAATTCATTAAGTTTTGTAGTTAATAGATTTGTTTATTATTTTAATAAGACAATTTAGTTAGCCAAGTGAGAACTGGTTAGAATGGAACTAAGATACTGTAGCTGATATGACTTAAATGATGATAAGTGCACTTAACCACAAAAATCAAGAGCGTTAGTGGAATAATATGATCCTTCCTTTAAACTTTTTTTTCGTGCTTAGGTATATAAGGATATTAGCGTCTCATTGTTAAACTTTACATTTTCTTTGCATTCATCTTCTTCTTGAATTTCTCTACATTCTCTAAAAAGCTTAAGCCCAGAAACTTGTCTGAAGTTGGGTTCACTATATTTAGCCAACTCCTACATTTGTTTTAGCTATTTGGTAAATACTGATGAACCCTAGGTTATTTTCATAGTTATTTACATATTTTTTAACTCTGGATGCATAAGTATTAGATTAGTATGTAACGAGGGAAGGTTATTGATTCTGGTTTAAATGTTAATGTTTCTTGCATACATATTTGGGTTCAATGGTGTAATGTTCTGATAAGTTTAATTATTTACATTTTAGCTTAAGATACTGTAAAAGGTCTGAGTGATAATGGCAAAGGTCTTACTATATAAACTTTGTTGTATTTATGGTGAGTTCCTTCATACTTCCTTGTGTGTGGTATTCATGTTTTATATTTCGTGTAATGTAAGTACTTATGCTCTATAAAGGTGAAATGTGGGTATATGAAAAGTGGTTGTTCAGAGTTGTCAAACTGAGTCGGTAATGTTTGTGTTAAAGTGTAAGAATCATTCTCCATGCTTAAGTCATTACCTTCTGCTTTTGACAAGAATGATATGGTCTAAATTATGGAAATGATATTAAGGAATGATATTTATGGCAATGCCTTCAATGGGATATACATTGAACTGGCAGATCGCGATACATGAAAATAGTTATGTAGCCTCTGGTAGGGCAAATGCATGTTGCAAACCAGATTGGAAAATCATGACTAATGATGCAAACAAAGGAATATGAATGGAATATATGATATGAATCTGAATAAGGATTTGGGTACATGGTTGGAATTGAAAAGGTTTATCTGTATGGTTATATGGGCGTAGTGTATGCACCAAAGGAATAGTAAAACGACGTATAGACTGTCTATGTATGGTACTCGCCATCTGGCGAACTATGTGCTTGTGTTTGACTCTTTGATGTGATTTGATTGAAGTATTAGTGGTTAATGATAAGATTTCTTCTGGAACTCACTAAGTTCTTTTGAACTTACCCCGTTTCTTTTTCCTTCTCAGGCTTATTATTCAATAGAGACATTCTGTTAGACTACGCCAGAGGACATCTGTTGCTGTGAGACTTCTGTTATTTTGTATTATACATTATGATAGAGGTGATGTTTGATTGTATTTTAGAAATAATTTGTACTCAAAACCTATATTGATAAACTATGTTTTAATGAAGCTTCATTTGAGATATGAAATGCTTTATTAGTGTTATATTTCATAGAATGAAAATGATCTTATTAAAGCTTATACGCCATATGGCTTACACATTATTTTATTATTTTATTAAATGTTTAATACAGAATCCTAGTTTTATGAAGTATACGCCAAAAATAATTTTGAAAATATATTATTTCTCTAATGTGACATGTCATACTCGGGTCCTCTTAAAGGGTCGAGTTTGACGTGTTACAAGTTGGTATCAAATCCACAGTTTAGTCGATTCTTGAAAAACTAATGGTTGTGTCACACTCTATCATGCATAGTATGCCTCTCGCTTAGTCTTTTATGTTGTGTATTAAGTTAGAATTTCTTTTGTAGTGATATAAGGAAATGTTTGACGGTTCTAGAGAGGCCACGAGTAAAGAGATGAAAAGTCATATGCTTACGCAAGAGCAAGCTACTACTACTAATAATATGGAAATTTTAGGAAATGCATTCATGAATGTGTTTTTCACTATAATGACACAATTATTCGATCAGTTTATGGGAAATAATCAAGAGCCTCAACCACAACAGCAGCAACAACTACAACTTAAAGTGGTTCACCCAACACATCCTGCTCCTTTAGTACTTATTGTGGATCCACTTAAGGTTGACTCTGTAAGAGAAATCTGGAAAAGAGGTGCCTATGAGTTCCTTGGTGATAAAGGTGATGATCCCATTGTGGTTGAGCAATGGTTATCTCATTTGTGTGGGGTAATAAAGGAATTGAAATGTACTTCTTAGGATAGTCTTAGATGTGTTATATCGTTGTTAGAAGGAAAAGCTTATCAATGGTGGGAAACTTTGTTTAGTTGACTCCTAAGAAAATGATTGATTGAGATTTCTTTAAAGAAAATTTTAGAGAAAGATATGTTAATCAGATGTATGTTGAATAGATGAAGAAATATTTTCTGCATCTAAAGCAAGGGAGAATGACAGTTATGGAATATGAAAGTGAATTCCTCAAACTTAGTCTCTATGCAAAGAACATGTTTCAGATTGAAAAAGAAATGTGTGATAAATTTGAATGGGGACTAAAAGATGAAATTCCTATACTGGTTGTAGCAGTTGAATGTAAAACACTTACAACAATGACAATAAAAGCCCATAAGATGGAATAGATCATTAGAAATAAAAACGTGAATTTTGAAAGAGAAAGGATGAAGAGAGGTAGGTCAAGTCCTCCCTCACCAACAGGTTTTAATAAACCTAGAGATAAAAAATTTTCAGCTTTAAGAAAAGATCCACATTTTACAAGTTTCAAACGTGAAGGATTCAGTAGACTAGCTACTTCTATGGCAAGTTCTGGTGGTTCTAGAATGATTAGGAGTGTATGTAAATATTGTGGTAGGAATCATGGTGGTGAATGTAGGAAGCGTTTATGAGCATGTTTGGATGTAAATCCAAAGATCATATGGTTAAAGATTGCCCATCTAAGATTGAATTAAGCACTAAATAATCAGTTAAAAGCCTTTAAAAGATTCAGCATGATAGTAGATCTAGAATGACAACTAAATTTGGTTTAGTAAAGGGAGCATAGAGGAAAAATCTTAGTAAGTCAAGTTTTAGAGCATCAGTAAGAGCTTATTTGATGAAAGCTAAGGAGGATATTAATCTACCTGAAGTAATAACTAGTAATTTTTCTTTTCATGGTAACAGTATTTACGCTTTGATTGATCCAGGGTGTACTCATTCATATATCTATACTAAGGTTATAGAGGGTCTTAATTTTGAAGTATTATACTCTGAAACGAATGTGTTAACAAATCCCTTAGGTCAGAGTACTGTGATGAATAAGTTGATAAAAAATTGTCGATTAGTTTTGGGTGAGCATACATGAAACATCACGCCCAGCGAAGTCCTGACTTTTTAGATGTTGTTTATAAAAGTAAGGCTTAAGGGTAAGTTTCAAGTGCCCAATGTTAGGATTCCATAAAGTGCAAAGACTTTCTGAGGGTGCTAGTGATGCCCTGGTTTGGCAGATTTTGAGCAAAAAGAAAGGAACCCATGGTGAACTCTAGTATGTACAACGTATAGGATATTCTAAAAGAACAAAACTTATGATTACTTTTGCAGAAAGGTAAGTAAGACCAATCAAGGAGTACTGGTAATAATATATATGACTATGGCGCATAGTATAAAGAAATACTATTGGCAAAGTAGTGTTTGCCCAAAAACCCTTTTCGGCTTATAGAACTGGCGAACTCTGACATGAGAATAAATAAACAAGGACTCCAAATCAAATTACGATGATAAGTGAAATAGAAGTGGTAATTACGAAAAGAATGGTTATAAGGTATGAGCCCACTCCAATGATATAGTATATCCAGTGACCAATGTGGTCTCATGCTAGCCAATGTGGGAGGTGCTGGTTAGGAATTAATCGAATGTGAATTAGAAAGGTTAAAGGCTAAAGGAGTAATCGGATAAGTTTATTAAAAGTGGAAAATTTTGGATAAGACAGCTCAATATTGATGTGGCGTTTACTAAGTTCCCATAAAGACTTGAGTTAAGTTAAAAGGACATTCGGGTTAAGTTAAGGGAGAGTTATCTTTTTTCTTAAGAACTAGGGCTAAAAGTAGATTGGAACATCTCTCTAAGATGAGTCTAAAACCTCAATTTTTGTTAGTGATTTTCCCTCCCATCAAGGTACATTTCATCACTCTACTTGACACGAGAACACAACTCTGTAAGTATGCTTTGAAAAATAAGTTTTAGTGATACATCTGGGTTTAAAGTGATGATATAGGTTACCTGAATGGGTTCAGACAAAGTGTTTCTGTTTACCAAGGCATATGAGGCTATAGTATCTGGCTGAATGATGAATCTGGAGCCTAAACTATTCATTTCACAAGGAAATGCTAGATTTGAAGTTTAAACTACCTCTGAGCTTATCAAGTGAGTCCTTAAACTGACTCATGCATGCATAATATGCCTTCTAGAAACTTCTATGCTAAGTAACCAAATTGTGAAATAGAAACTAGTAAAGTATGATGTGATGACTCTGATGAGGAACATAAGATTTATGAAAATGCATGTATGGATAACATGAAGTTTCGTGGTCAAAGTATGAAACATGAATTTTGATGTTAAATGATGCTTATGTCTGGATAATGGAAATGTGTTAATGTGTCTGTTATGAGTAAGCCAAGATATGATGAGTACATGGGTTTAAGTATGAAGAGTCTGTGTCTGTCTCCAAAGTCGTTAAAGGGGTCCATTGGGACTAAAAACATAAATCTCTGAAAGGATAAGTCCATGACCATTGCGTTGAAGAATCATATCGTGTAAGACTATAACTGGTGGATTATGGCATCATCTGGAAAGAATACTGATAGTACTAGAAAGAACACCCTACTTATTGGTTAATTTGTCACCATTTAGTTATCTTTAGCACAAATTTTAGCATTTTCAATTCAGTAAATTGAATTTTATAACTCAGTGGATCTTAGCCTATTTATCCTTAATTTTGTCATGTTTTGGTACCGGTGTTGCTGCATGAGTATTTCTAGATTGAGCCCAGAATCGTCGTCGCACCTGACAGCTATATAGATAAGAACAAAAAGGTGTGAGTTGTCCAGTCTGGTACAACTAACTTGTACGTACAGAGGTAGCATGATTCTGATGAAAGGGCACCTGTGCTATTTGTATAAATATTAATATTCACGTGAAAAGGAAAAAAAAAAGAGGCTTTTTGGGGGATTTATCTTCTCCAACCTATCTTTTGAAGCTTTTCAGCTATGGTGACTTAAGCCTCCTACGGGTGAATCGACGTGAAAGGGGTGCAGATTAGCTCTTGACGAGGGGCCCTGAGTGCGACACAAGAGGAAGTTGAGAGATCAAGTTGAGATTTTTTTAGAAATAGTACTCTCCACTTATTTCTTTTATATTTCTTTTCTAAAAGATGGTGATTACTTTCTATTTCATGTTTGTACAAAAGTACACATGATTTCTAGGTTAAATATTATTTTATTCAATATTGTTTCTACTGTTTAATCTTTGAGTTTGAATGTTTTTAGCATGGAAGTGTTATTGTGGTCACTGACACTGGAAAGTACAACGACAGTTCAAACTAACAAGCATGACAACAAAAGTTGCTTGAGGATTAGAGGAATTTAATCCACTTGTTCTTAATAGTGTTTCATTACCATCATCGGAAGGTGTGGTTAATGTGCATGTTTAACTCTTAGATTAAATATAGAAATTAAGCTTGGTAAGATATTCATTGTAATTTCATGCATTGGCAATCACCTATCCTTTTATACCTTGTGAGCACTTAGTATTCTGTTGAATATTCACGTTAGGGATCCCAGATTATCATTATCATATTTTGTCTTATTGTTTTCAAGTTATTTCTTCAACAACTACTCTCACAATTTATCTCGTTTCTATCTATTTATTGCACTGACATTTATAGAAAAAAGAAAACTATCCTCGTGGAATCGATATCCGGCAAATGCATATCTGTCTACTATACTTGCATCGACAGTGTACACTTGCACATTCTTACTGTGATGTTAAACAGTTGATCAAATACCATATCATGTAAGACCGTAACTGGTGGGTTATGACATAATATGAAAAGAATACCATATCGTGTAAGACCGTAACTGGTTGGTTATGACATCATATGGAAAAAAGACCATATCGTGTAAGACCGTAACTAGTGGGTTATGGCATCAAAAAGGGAAAATTTAATAAAGATTATAACCTAATGTGGTTCTCTGTATGTCTCAGGACGATGAAGGGCAAACCTCACTAAGTGTGAGTCTAGGAAAAAACCTATTACCTAAATCACTAGAAAGAGAAAAACCTTTGTGGCAATCTCTGTTTAAGGATGCCTTTGTGCAAAAAATTTGGAAAGGTAAGCCTTTGTGGCAAACCTATTAAAGGAAAACCTTTGAGGCAAAACTCTAGAAAGGTAAGCCTTTGTGGTGAACCTATTAAAGGACAACCTTTGTGACAAAAATCTGGAAAGGTAAGCCTTTATGGCAAACCTCTTAAAGAACACCTTTGTGGCAAATCTTTGAAAGGAAATGCCTTTGTGGCGATCTCTATCCAAGGAAAGCCTCTGTGGCAAACTCTAGAAAGGAAAGCCTTTGTGGAAATCTCTGTAAAAGAAGCCTTCATGACTATATCTAAAAAGGAATGCCTTTTTGTGGTGCAAACTAAGGATAGGATGCCTTGGTGGCAACTCTATAAAGGAGAGCCCTTGTAGCAAATACAAATGAAGCCTTTGCGACTATTTAAATGAAGGAATACCTTTAGGAAAATTTTTGAATGAATGGTGTGGCATGTAAGGAATTAGAAAAAAATGGCATGAATGGTCCTCTAAAGGAGAAGTAAAGATAGGATTTTAAAGGTATGGTATGAGTAAGAGGTAACGTATGGGACAAGTAGAAAGAACTGAGTATCTAGCAAACTCTGAAAGAAAGACACCATATCTAAATGAATTGGTGAACCCTGCATAGTAACATGAAGTAAATAGTGAAGCTAGAAGGCTCCAGAATAGGTGGAGAATCCAAGATATGTGTTATAGGCATGTATAGATAATACCTTGAAATAAGGAAGATTTGGGCAAACTCTATGTGAAGTACTGGCGTAGTCTACCTCGCCCAAAAGTAGTGGTAAAATCAGTATGTATGAAATAATATTTTAAGTCTACTAATAAGGAAAACGATGTGGTTAAGGACTATATAAAGATAAGATTTTAAAAAGGGACATAAAAAGTGATGGGACTGTAAGTATAGTATGCTCAAAGGAAAGAAACAGTCATTTGAGTTTGGACCTCAAATCTGGAGCCTAGTGGAGTGAAGTATTAAAGAATATGAAAGGAAGATAAATCCTTAAAAACACTGAGTGGAAGACAAAGGTCTAAAATAGAAAAGAGTAATTACAGTTTGCTAAAGGAAATCTTAGTGAAGTAACCGCTAGAAAGAATAAGGAAAAGTCAAAGGACACATGAAGGACATGCAAAACATCTATCACACTTTGATATAATGAAATATGTATTTAATGATTATCTCACAAAGTTCTTATGAACTTACTAAAGTTATTTCCTATTTCAGGTTGTATAAGAGTATGCACCGAGGGACGACGCTAAGGTTGGGCTAAGGAGTGGCGGATCGGGCTATTATGCATATAGAGGAAGTCTTAAACTAAATAATTTCCTATCCTAATAAAAATTAAAACTCATAGTTACAATTATCAAAAATCCGGAAAACACAAAATTAAATATTTACAAAGGTAATTTGTGACGATTAAAATTAAGTGTGGCTACCGGACTCGTCTGATAACCTATTACTATCCCGCGTAGGCTTTTTATTCCTTTTTCAATCATTGCACTCCATTCATTGGAGGTCTATTATGTTTGTATCCTTCCAATTTTCTTGTTCCTACAAACCATGTTTTCCTACACGCATCACACTCAAAACATACCTTCAATTAAGGCAACTAGGGGTTACATAGAACAATGCAAAACATCCATTCCTTAATTGTTTTTCTAATCCCTTATCTTGGGAATCTTTGCCACATTTAAACACTTCTAGTTCACCATCAATTTTTATTGTTAATTCATTTTTCTCAAGATATTGGTTTATCTAGAAGCACCCAATAGTATGAGGATCTCTAGATCTTCCTCGAACTCAAGGACTACAAAATTGACCAGGACGATAAAATCCATCACTTTAACCAATACGTCTTCAAGTACACCTTTTGGGTGTACTAAAGACCTATTAGCTAATTTTAGTGTTATTGAAGTGTTCTTTAACTCCCCTAATCCGTGTTTTCTATAAATTGATATGGGCATTAAATTAATACTGGCTCCTAAATCGTAATGGGCCTTACTAAAATAAATGTCCCCTATTTCTATAGGAATTGTAAAACTACCTGGATCTTTCAATTTATAGGGTATCTTTTTTGGCAATAATAGCACTATAAGAGGTGTCAATGTCAATTTGTTCTCCCTTTTAAATATTTTTATGCCTAGACATAATTTCTTTCAAGTACTTGACATATTTCAGTATTTTATCGATCAGTTCTAACAGGGGTAAATTAACATTAAGGGATTTTAATAAGTTCAAGAAACTTACAAAATTCACTTCATCTCTCTTCCATTTGTCCTCAACCCTCGACAGATATGGTATTTTCGTGATCGCAGAGTTCTTTATTACTAGCTCAGCCACCAGTTCTGCCACTTGTCCGATCGGCTCATCA
Organism: Gossypium hirsutum; assembly: GCF_007990345.1. Classification (NCBI taxonomy): domain Eukaryota; kingdom Viridiplantae; phylum Streptophyta; class Magnoliopsida; order Malvales; family Malvaceae; genus Gossypium; species Gossypium hirsutum. The sequence continues at coordinate 54,974,240 of NC_053442.1, forward strand.
TGTTTCTTTTTGTCTATGGGTTCCTTGACAGATTCTTGTAAATCCTCGTCTGTTTGAAAATGAGCTTTAATATCATTAAGAGTCTTACCAAATCGCAAAGCGATAACATTTACATGCTCATTTCCCTCATTCGGAGGAACATTATCTATATTGCCCGAGATTTCAGTACCAATTTGTCTCTGCATGTTACTCATCATTTCTATTATTTGGTTCATTAGGTTTTGGATACTTTCTTTGAAATCTGTCAATGTGTTTCTAGTTAAAGTACACTCAAATTGTACTTTTCGGATGTCCATCTTTATTGACTAGATCTCTCCGTCTATCCTATCAGTCGTTGACCTCATACAGTATGGTTGATCCCCATGGATCGATCTTAAGGTCTTTGTATATATGGAGGTTGGAAAGGGAGAATTGCTCAATTTTGCACTTGATTTACGCCTCCTTGAGATCCTCCCCATTTTAAGTTCGAATGATCCTTCTGACCGGGTTTTTACATATTCGAATAGGGATTTCCACCCTTATTACCCATGTAGTTAACTTCATTTGGTTAATCATTCGAGTTTTGCCCGAAGTGTTGGTTCGACTTCGTAATGGTCGGTTTAGTTGTCGCTTCCAATTGGTTCAACTTCTCTAAAATGATCTGATAAGTGTCCACTTTTTGGGTGGCTTTCGTTGCTTGTGGTTTTTGGTTGTAAGTGAACCTCTCGTTTGGCCACATATACGAGTTCATAGCAATGTCATCAAATGCTCACTCATATGCATGGTTCATTAAAGCACCTCCGGATGCTCCATCCAAAGAAGATGTTAGATTGTTGTCTAAATTGTTATAAAATATTTGCATTTGGATCCACTTTTGCATTTCATGATGGGGACACTTTCTCAATAGTGACTTGAATCAGTCAGAAGCTTTATATGAATTTTCATCTTCAAATTTCTTGAAGTTGGCGATCTCTCGGTGAAGCTGAATGGATCTACTAATCCAAAAAAAATATGTAAAAATTTTCCTGCTAATTCGTCCCATGTAGTAATGGAACCCGGTTCTAATGAATCTAACCAATCAGTAGCATGGTCACATAGAGAAAAGGGAAATAATCGAAGACACATTGTATCATCAGTTACCCCATTGTATCTAAAAGTGTCACATAGCTGGAGAAATCACTTCAGGTTCTTGTTCAGATCCTCCATCATGTTCCCTCAGAATTGAAATATATTTTGGATCATTTGAATCATTGTCGTTTTGATCTCAAAATTATTAACATTGATCATCAGTCGTTCAATGTTGCCTCGTACATCAACTAGTGTTGGTAGTGCTTACTTATGCAATGTTCTTTGAGCTATCAATAGCTCTCCTTGGGTCTGGGCTTGTGGTTTGAGTGGATCATCAAGTAAAGGATTCTCTCGAGGTAAATCAGTTACAATAGGTGGATCGTTTTGCATTGAATTGATGGTTGCATCTCAACAGTCTCTCCAGATCAGGATATGGCTCAATTGGAGTGCTTTTACTTCGAGTCATAAATTGAAATCAGAAAAAAATATTTTTGGTACTTTTAGTAAATTTAAAATTAATAAACAAAAAAGAAAGTAAATATCGTATCTATAGTTTTCAATGTTCCTATTTATCCTACTAACTGTAGAAAAATAATTTTAGATTCAATACTGAAACCTCCCTAGAAATGTCGCTAACAACTTGATCGCCTCCAAACGTCCGAACATTTTGAGTATAAACCATGCAAATATATATAATCAATGTGGTATCTACAAACAAACAGGTCAAATTGTAATATATTTTTGTGTTACAACTGAACACCGGGAAGTATTCCGAGGATCGTACCCAAGAGATGTTGAATTAAATGTAAAAAATATTATTACCTACAGCAATAGGTTTAAACAGTACTTATTAAAAATCATATTATGAAAATCAATAATAAAGATTAAGATAAAGAAATAAAATTAAAATTCAAAACTAAGCAAATAACGTAAATAACCAAAAATTACTCGAATAACAGACAGAAGACTAACTCACTTCTGTGGTTGTAATCAACTTCAGACTTAGGGTTTTTCTGAGAAAATTAATTATTACCTAGACAGTATTACCTCTCAACATCTACTGCCTAACTAATCAACCAGTACACGCTTACCTCTAGGCCTCACTTTCCTGACTGGGATAAATACACGATTTACTCAGTACTTAGGGTTTTTCTGAGAAAATTATTTATTACCTAGACAGTATTACCTCTCGGCATCTACTGCCTAACTAATCAACCAGTACACGCTTACCTCTAGGCCTCACTTTCCTGACTGGGATAAATACACGATTTACTCAGTATCCTTGTATCCTTGTCTCTCGATCCGTTTACCTATATTACTTCCTAGAATCGTCAAGCCTAGTGTTTAAGAACAAATGTATTTACACTAATTAATCCTACTAGAAAACCCTAACTCTTTCATTAATCACTCCCACATCTACTTATTAATCTCCCTAAATATTTAGCCACTCATCGTCTCAAAAACCATCTTTTCTACGATTAGATTAATCATGCAAAAATACAAAATAATATAAAAACGAAAGGATAGAAATTGTCTATATAATATCGTGGAGTGCTCGGAATAGCAAAATTCTTTGACAGTGCTCGAGATCTTGGTGTTTGCAAACAAATAATAAAAGAAGAGCACTGAAATATTAAGATTGTAGAGACTTCAATTCAAATCGAATCCAAGCTGAAGAACAAGAAATAAAAATGTTTAGAAAAATAAACTAAAACCTAAACTAACCTAAATCTACTAAAATAAATCCTAAAACTAATGTGGCAAAAAGTCCCTAAAGCTTTCCACAACTTAGCTATTCCAAGGAGAGTTTAGCATCCCTAATTAGGGTAAACACCAGGCTTAATTACATAAAAAGATATATTGTACGGACAGAAACACCCTTGCTTATTTTTGGTCTCACGTCGCACCTGTGTAGTGACACAAGCTTTTGTTTGTTGCAACACACAACTTTAAATATAATTTTCCTTGTTAGCTCGGTTGAGTTGCAACTCCATTGTGTTACGACTCAACTTCCATTCCTTATGCTCTTGGGCCTAAAATTGGGTGTCCTGCACACTCAAGTAACTCGTTAAAACCACCTTAAGGCCGATATTGGCTCGATTAGGTCAATTAACTCGAAATAATACGTAAAAGGCTTATTTTGTAATATTTTAATCATAAACTAAGAAGTGTAAAAATACAATAAAACATATTAAAATGCTTAGAAAACAAGTACGTTAAGTGCTGAAAAGTATTGAATTTGCCATTATGATTTGTGGTAGACCAGTGACAGATACAAGCTGATGGAATGGTCGTGTAGGTACTGTAGAAATGGTCAAATTTTATCCATACGGGTACAGTTTGTTACACGGCCTATCCACATGGCCGTGTGACTTATGGTAAAATTGGACTTTTTTACTCACATGGGCACAGTGAGTTACACGGCCATGTGACCTCTATTTTGCATAATTATCTTTCCTTTTTATAAATGTTTTAAATTAGTCCTTATTTGATTCCGGACGTACTTTAGAGCTTTCGTAAGCTCGAGTGAGACTCAGATTGGTCGTAAATCATGTTATACATGGATTATGATATGTGTTATTGTTAATTTAAATTTTTAAATTTTAATTTTGTATATAATTTTTCTGTTGTTTGTGATAGCATCCTATAGCTTGGGTCCAGCGACTAGACCAGGTAAGAGGTGTTACAAACCTTTTGCATATCACTCATTATGGTGAATCTATCACTATCACCCAATTGTAGACCTGATTGCAAATTTTCAAGGAACCACCCCGTGTTTCCCTATTCTTTCCCTCAACAACAGCCCATGAAGTAGGGTATATCTGATCATTCTCATCTTTACCCACAGTCGATAAAATCTCACCTTTGTAAAACCCTTTTAAGAAACATCCATCTAAACATATAATGGACTTAGAAAATTGCTTAAACCCATTTTCAAGTTTGTAAAGCAAATATACATTCTCTTAAATTTTAAGGCGTGATTAATAATAGGTCGCTCAACCATTTGCTCTATAATGGCAATTGGACTTGTCTTTCTTAAAGAAAAAAACATAAGCATACAAACAGTTAAACTCAAACTTCACTCTACCTTTAATTTGTTCTAAGGCTTATGCCCTAGATCTACCACATACATTTATTTGCAAGTCTACCTTCAACTCCTCTATTGCAAGCCTTTACATCTGAACTAGCTTTAATTGAGGTAACACTCTCAACTTACTAACAAAATTCCTTCCAACAAACCTATAGCTGGCTCGACTATTTCAAAATGTCACAGAACATTTCGCAAAGGTCTTAATCTTGAAAAATCCATCAGCACTATCCTTAGCAGCATATATAAGAAAAGGACAACCAACAAATTTACACTTGCTCTAGTCCTAAACTTCTCATTCTTAATGTACTTAATATCAACTCTCTTAGCTATAGCATAAGCTGCTAAAGAATTCTTGAACTGAGTACTATCATTAAAACTCATTCCAAGATGGAATTTAGGTATTGTAGTCAATGTATGAAATAAGACATTTCTCCTTTTCTTACAAGCTAACTCACCATCTGAATCAGTTTCATAACTACACAAATCAGAGGACCCCAAATAGTCATTGTCATCTCCACTAAACGTACCAGAACATGCTTCTACATCATTTAATTTCCTACGTTTTGTTTTCTTCCTCTCAAATTCACTAGTGAGGTCTTCAAATTTTAGTTCAGGTTGAAGGTCATCCACTAGTTCTTTGTTTTTTTTTCTTTAAAGGGTTTATATTTTTCCTTAATCCCTCTTATCTCTTCATCCTCATCATTAGACCCACCCTCTAACTTTTCTATACCATTAGAGGCCTCCTCTTCATCATTCTCTAAATTTTGGGACTTAATTATATTATTTTCATTAACCCTTATACCACTAAAATAATTAGCCCCACCAACCCCACTTTGCTTTTGACTTAAATCACCTATCTCAATTTCTATACTATGCAATAAAGACTTAGAGTCTAGATCAATTATTGCAGTAATCAAATCCATGTTTAGGTATGCAAAAACAACCATTTACAAGCTTATACTTAATACCAAGTTGCATACAAACACATACATATGAATTACATATATAAAACAAATGACACCAACATACATATATAATTTCAAATTCAAACAATAACCTGATTTGACACATGTTAAGACAATCACAAACATATTTGATACGCGATTTAAAGCAACATACATACATATTTAACGCAAATGGCAACAGCGACATGAGTTTGAAAGTGGTTCCATAATTCAAGTTCTTCAAATATCACCCGATTATTGTTGCCAAACCAAAATCAGGGCTTGTATATCACATAAAAGAATTGCAAACGACAATAACATGAGTTTCAAAAACCAATAACAATATATGCAGTAGATATGTATATTAAATTTCAAATAAAAAAATATACTGTTTCTTGACTTAGTCTACAATCTTAGTTAGAATCTCAATCCTCTTAGTGCACTCCCCAAAAATTCAAATACCTTAAAAGTGTTACCAAATAAATTAAAATAAACTAATTATTCAAAATCAAAATGAGTTCCAATTTATATTATAACTTTGAACTATATCAACGAAAACCTATCAAAGCATGAAATCAAATTTGAAATCTCTCAACTTGGTTTCGAAGAATAATACAAAAATAATCAAGTTAGATACTTATTTTAAACCCTCAAATTAATTTTGAATACACATAAAATAATTTTCAAAGAAAATAAAAAAAATTCTTAATTGGTTATCAAATTCTTTAAAATTAAAAAGAACTTAACCCAATCACAATACACTATTGAAAATAATAACATATTTAGGATTTCAAATATTGAAAACTTGATACTTGAATAATAAAACACAATTTATTCCTTCAATGGTTAACAAAAAAAAATTATAAATAAAAAATTCAAAAATTTTTATAGAAAGGAAAAGAAATTCAAATAAAAAAATCATTAAACCTGCTCAAGATAAAATACAAATTTTACTTAATTTGACTCCTTTCTTTGATTTCAAAGAAAACCGAAGAAGACAAATAATCTGTTGTATTAAGATTTAACTTCAGATGAAAAAAAAAAGAATTTCTTATTTTCAGTGATTAAATTCTGTTAAGACTTTCTCAAAATACATTCAAGAAAATTAATTTTAAATAAAAAATTAAAAATAAAAAATTTTATGCATTTTTCACGTCTGAAATTCTAAAATTATAATATCATATGATCAACCATACTATGTTGTGTTAGTCATACGTTGACAGTGTGTGCCACCTCAAAAAAAATTAGGTTTGAGTAACTTATATAACAGTCAACAGATTTAAATACTAAATTGCACCAAAAAAATTTTAAATACCAAATTGAAAAAGATGTCAAATTCAAGTTCCACATCTTGTATTGATCGATCCTGTATAATATGATTTAGCATTTATATTTTATTATTCTTATATCTATCACCTAAAAGTAAAAATAATTTTTAAACCGGTTTATATCTATTGTTCATTAATATTTTCATACCATACCTATTTTTACCCGCAATTTTTAATTTTAGATAGAAAGAACACATTAAAATCTACAACCTCTTGACCGCTGCAACGGCAAAAATGCCAATTAAGCTAAAGTTATTTTTTATGAACAACAAATGTTTAATTGCACAATGACATATCTGATTGTTCCTTTAATATTCTCCATTCAATAAAGCTACATAATTTTTAACAATTAAACACAAAATTATGAAACATTTAGTAGACATCAAGAACAAGCTTAAAATAAACAAATGCGATATTGATTCAAACTCAGTTCATTTACTACCTAGACTCCAAATAGGTAGAATGGCACCCTGACACATTTTGATTGAGTTAGACAGTAATGCAAATGCGTAAGAAATTAAAGGAATCAGTAAAATAAACGTAGAATTGATATTAAAACAAGAGAAGCTTCGGAATAAGATGCCAAAAAGCCAAAGAAGATGCAAGTGTCACGGGACTAGAACCCATGACACAAGATCAATAATGTGCTTCTATTATAAGAATTATTACAGCACACACACTACACCTGATTTTCGTAGCAAGTGTGTTTTAGGAATCATTGATTTCTTCATTATGCCTCTTTTCATTATTATGTTACTATTAATGGTTTTCAGCGACAATTATGTGAACCAAATCCCAGTCTATATGTAGAGCATAAAAGGTCTGGGAGTTGATTTTGCAGGAATGCAAATTTGCTTCCTTAGGCCTCACCCTGCATTTCAAAAGTACATACATAATAAGAGTTAAAAGAAGGGCGAAAGAGAAGTTCAATGCTATATGAAAACGGTTGTGCTTTAACCATGTCTGCATTCCTAGCCGAAATTGATTCCTTGTGCCAGCGGTAACTCACTCCCGTAGTTTATTGTGCTGCCAAAGAGAATGTTAATGGAAGAATATCAAACACCTAAACCCCACTTTTGAAGATAACCAAAATGCTGGTCTCGTCTTTCTATATCACACTTATCCAATATATAGCAATGAAAGAAAAAAGAATAAACAAGGAATTGGACTTCATAATCATGTTTACCAGGTTGACCGTCGCATGTATTGTTTCCAAGAATCACTGCCAGCTTCACGGCCTCCTCCTGTGGCCTTTTCACCACCAAAAGCACCACCTATTTCAGCCCCATTGGTTGGTATGTTCACATTGACAATACCAGCGTCACTTCCTTGTGGCCTGCATGTGAGAAGCAAGGTTTCTATATCATAATTCCATAGCAATATTAACTAGCAACCTAAAGTTTCATCTTGTTAATACACATATTTTGATTAGTAAGAAAGCTTTTGAATGAGTAGAAATTGAATAACTTATTGAGACACCGGGCAGAGAGACTCACCCAATCCATTTGAAAATGAATTCAGGTTTACTAGTGAAGATGGAACTGCTCAATCCTTGAGGAACAGAGTTGTTTATTTCAATTGCTTCTTTCAAAGTCTGCAAAATTAGTTAAGGTTTCAGACGGCAGCTCATTGCACAACACTAGAACATGACAGACTTTGTTTAAAGTGTCTCCTAGAATATTGAAAAACAAGGCGACCTTAAATTTCATGACATAAAGAACTGGTGCAAACAGCTCTTCTTTAACAACATTGGCATCTGGAGAAATCTCAACAATTGTGGGCTGCACAAAGTTCCCCTCAGACTCTATTATACCGCCACCAGTAAGAATCTTTCCCCCCTGGGAAGCATCACAAGATAGAATAAGGTCATGACAGCCAAAATATGAAACAATTGAAATTCTAACCACGTCAGCTTCTAGGTTCATCAAACAAAACCATACATAAAGTCAGCACATTAATCTCCATGCTGGGAGTTTCAAGGTAGCCAAACAATGTTGAAAGTCAACAATTTATGGGATCTTATTAGGAACATTGAAGCTACAGATATTCATTAATGCACAAAGTAAGATTATAAATATAGTCATCTCTTTAACACCATGAGATGTCTTTCAGAACATTTCATGCAAGTCCATGGAACCCAAAAAAGTTATGTGAAAGATTGTGCCAATGAATTCTTCAAAAATTAGATTCAAGCTTCAAGTCAAGGCATTTTATAGAAGATAGGAGAAACCTTAGACATGGGTTGAACACGGTTTAAGAGTGAAACTACAAATAAATAAAAAACGCACCTGTGACTTAATTATCTCTATTCCTTTCTCAAAGTTCTTCCTTGAAGAAGAAGTGTGCAATGGCCCAAGCAAGGTACCCTTTTCTAATGGGTCCCCTATCTTAACTTGTTTGTACACATCAAGTAGCTGGTCAACTACAGTCCGATATATACTTTCATGAAGAAGCTTCAATACAAGCAAACAGAAAACAGGAAAATCGTTGGCAGGTTTAAAGACTCAATATAAATATATATTTATGTATCACAATCCAGAAGATTCACTTAATTAAAAAGTACCAGTCTACGACATGTGGTACAGCGCTGACCAGCAGTACCAACAGCAGCAAATAGTACAGACCGAACAGCTAATTTTATGTCAGCATCATCCATGACAATTATTGCATTGTTTCCACTTAGTTCAAGCAAGCATTTACCAAACCTCTCATTTACTGTTTGTTGTACTTTTACACCCACCTGAGGTAGAACGTGAAATATAAATTAAAATATTAGTGTAATGGAAGTATTCATGTATCTAATAGATATGGAGATAAAAGTTCTTGTTAATTGATAGGAAAAAACATCAGATTTGAAATGTATCTTTAACAAATTAGTAAGCCACAACATAAATATACAACATCCTATTCTGTCATTCCAAATACAATAAGTAATAACATAATTCCGTCAAATAGGCACGGGATAGAAGTACCTTCGAACTCCCTGTAAATGAAACTAGATTAATGCGTCGATCTTTTGCAATTGCTTCCCCAATTTCAGCACCGCCACAAAATGATGTGAAAATTGCACCAGGTAAGTTATTCTTTTCCAAAACTTCAGCCACTAATTTTGTTGTTGCTATTGTAACCAGAGGAGTGGTTGGAGCACCTTTCCTACAATTCATACCAGTTTTTGTAAGTTAATATATGAAAGAGAACCTAAATCTGTTTAAAGCATATTATGCTAACTAATGAAGACACACTTATTAAGTAGAAATCTTTTCAAGGAAATCAGATTATGCAATCGGATTGTATCTCATAGAATATACACTGCTAACCACCATGGCCAACACATCAATAGAAGATGTGGAATCATCAAATTTTTTGTGATCTTCCAATGTAAATATCTCATTATTGCACTACAGCATTGAACCAATTTATAGTTCAATGAAAGGAATGAAGTACATACAATTATTAGTGTGAACTAAATCAGTAGAATTTACTACGGCATGATTAGAAGTTCCATTAAAGGAAGCAAGCACATGAAAGCTATAAATAAATGCCAAAAGGTAAATTCAATACTGAAAACGAGAACCAAGAAAATTCGTCGTCAACAAAAAAAGGCATAGTACTTGATATACCTGATTCTATAAGCAAATATAACTGGAATTTACAATTGATTAGAAAAGGCATAATGGACCCACTAAGAATATATATATATATGAGCTTAAGGATTCAACATTCCCCAATAAAGTGGAAACATAATAATTGGGAAAACATTGACATCAAGCCTTACCAAACAACACAGTTTCCACACACCAGTGCAATGCAGGCATTCCATCCTACACAATGCAAGATTTGTAAGTAGAACTATCAAAATACAGAAAGTTCAGTTAATAATTTGATTCAATGCCTATCATTAAGACATTCTTAATAGGAAGAAATCAATTATCTTAAACGTTGTTCCATAGTTATGAATCCAATTAAATAAAATCCCGGAAGCAACAAAATTAAGCAATATAAAAAGAATCACGGAGCTTTTCTGGTATCAGTTATGCCAGAAAAGTTTTAAGTCTCCCTGCAGCAAAAATGCCTAGTTTATAAATAAAGGAAATGCAACTTACCAAGAACAGCACATGGGAAATTAAATGCCGTAATTACACCAACAATTCCAAGGGGATTCCACATCTGTTCCCAGAATACAAGAGCAAAACGTCAATTTTCTTCTCGGACTTGGTCTAGGAGTCCAAGTTAAAAATGTTTAACCAGTAGCTCACCTCCAACATCATATGATTTGGACCTGTTAACAACAGAACCAATCATTTTAGGACAAATTCCTACCATCTATATCTACATACATACATACATACATACATACATACATACATACATACATACATACATACATACATATATTACTGTACTAAATTGTACCACATCAGTAGCAGTTTTATACTATATTTAATATAAAATCCAAACTGATGGCAGTCATTATAGATAAGAAAACGCCAAAAGCAGTAAACATGCAAATTTCAACATTCCAGCAAAAGTTAATTCAGCACAAGTGCATAAACAGAATTCAAGCAATCCAGAAACCAAACACAAGAGGATGTATAAAGTAATGATGACTAATGGACTTATGCACTTACGTTCTGAAGGTATTACAGACCCATTCAATTGCCTGCTTAAACCCACAGCAAAGTCACACATGTCAATGATTTCCTGCAAGATTAGCATTTTACAGTTACATAGGTAAAGAATATATATAGTTATATATAGTTATGGTTAGCATAATTTTCATGCATTTTTACAGATTTGGACAATGAACCAGTAAAACAACAGAATTGATCCACTCAATAAAAAAAAAGTACAGGAAATCCTATCATGAAAGCTAATGTGGGCAGAATGAGATAAACAACAAAAACGCCTAAGATATGGCAGACTAACAATCTTCCACCTTCGATTCGATAACACTTATACATATTAGTACATTACAGCATTGCCGCTCCAGAAGAACTCTTGAAAAATTTCATGATCTCCATGAATGGTGGAAATCATAAAAGAAAAAGGAAAGTACTTGCTGTAAAAGAGAAATATCAGAAAGTAGTACTGTTACAAGATTTGGTGAATTCAAACTACACACAGTGAAAACCTTAAGTCTAGAAGCAAGGTCTTCTTGCTGCATTGCTTTGACTATTAATAAAAGAATTTCTTTTATTTTTCGCAGAAAATAGAAATTGACAGATTCCCAACAAAAAGTACCTCTCTCTTGAGTCATGTGAAGATTGAAGAAAATATTTAAACTAACTCAACCAAATGCTAAATGGCTCATGTAGTTCAATATGGGCTGCCTTATGACATATTATATGCAAAGAGACCAATGTGATAACAGTGACAAGGCCGCATAACATACTTGAACTTCCCCAATTCCTTCGGGAAGAATTTTTCCCATCTCAAGAGAAACAAGGCGGCCAAGCTGCTGTAGTTTGGATCTCAATGCATCACCTATTTGTCGAACTATGTCACCTCTCTTAGGGGCTGGAACCTGAAACAATAAATAAAGCATAAAAGGTTCAGAGAAGTAAAAATGGCATTAAGAAATGTAAATTTCCAACCGAAATATAAAGTTTAAGAGTATGGTATCCGTCCATCTTACCTGCATCCAAATCTTTGCTGCTTCACTGCAAGCTTGCATCCCTTCCTCATAGTCTTGGATGGAAGCCTCACTAACTTCGGCAATTTTCTGCAAAAGCAACATTGAAATAATACTAAAATTATAGGAGTGAAGAAACTAATAGTTTCTAAATGACTGGATCAAGTAGTTTAGTACTCAGTAACTAGCAAGTGTGTTTGTAAAACATTACTATTATCTTTAAAATGCAGAAGCAAAAATAAGAGAAAACCTGCAGCATATGAGTAAAAGCTAAAAATTAAAACCAAGAATACTGCCACTCAATAGAAGAGCAAGTCTTAACATTGGTTTATTTTAAAGATTTATAGAGGAGGATCCAAGTCGGAAAAATACGATGAGATTGAATGTAAGTTATTTTCTCAGAAAGACAATTCTATCAGTCTCACCACAATTAATAATAAACCCATCTTATCTAGCATAAAAAAACAAAACATTCTTAAAAATAGAACCTGATTATGGGCAGGATTAAGAGTAGAAACCACAGGGCCACTTCCTTTCCAGGTGCCATTCACAAAACATCCCAAATTGCCAGAACTCAATCCGATCTCGCTCAAGAACTCGTACTCTTTCCTTGAAAAACCCATCTCTGCAATTGCACACACACACAAAAAGGGAAAAAAAAGAAGTTTCCTTCAAAATCCAACCAAAATATATACAAAAACAGAGGAAAGGTTTTTAATAATTCATCATGAACTCGATCTCTATTACCTTGCTTTTTCTTGAGTACCAAAGGAAGAGAGCGAAAGTAATATGTTGAAGTTGATGTCGAAGGAGAGAGAGAAGAGTACCTTAAGTAGAGGACTGAGACAGACTGAGGCCTTTTCGGCCTATGATCTGAAAAGAGCCGTGACGTATGGGGGATGTACAAGATTATATTTATAAATTTTGTCCATACTTTATCCTCTTCTGCAATGGATCACACGTAATGTTCTTGTCTTTTTCATGAGGTGGCTCTCTCATCTGATTTTTTATTTATTATACCAAATCATGGGTGATACTCTAAATAAGTCCTAAACTTTAAAACATTTTAAACAAGTCCCTATATTATCATACTGCTCCAATCAGGTCCTTTCCTTTGTAATTTTTTAACTTTTTCGTCTTATGAGTATTTATAACATGTTTTATATTTAGGCATGATGATTTTTTTGCCCTTCAATTTTATAAAAAAAATTATTTTAGCTTTTCATTTAATTTTTTGCCTCTTTTACTATTATGAAATTATGTGAAAGCATTATCTCAAAGCTTCTTAGCACTATTGTTTTAAATTCATAGCTAGAGGAGGAAACACTGTCGCACATGCAATGGCGAAAGAAGGGATGAAAAGCTTAGACCTGTGACCCAAGTCAATAAGTTACACTGGCATGGACACGGGCTAAGACACGACTGTCTGTACCTATTTCGAATGTTGACACGGCCATGTGACCCCTACAGACCAAATTTTTCAACTTTTTCCTAAATTTTCCAAATGTTTTCGATTCAGTCCCGAATTGTTTCTTTAATATTTTTAGGGCCTCTAGGGCTCAATTAAGGAACATTATGGATGTATTTGAATGAAATTTGAGTATGTTTGTATTAATGTATGATTTGAATGGTTTTTCTATTCCATTTGTCCGGTAATACTCCTTAACCTTGTTTAGGCGACGTAATACGGGTTAGGGGTGTTACAGTTGGTACGTCAAGAGGCGATCACCAACCAAGTAAAATAAATAAATAAAATTTACGTCTCAACCTCTAACCATGAAACTTCTATAATGTTTTACGAATAGTAATCGTGTATATTTTTCATTGATGTTATAGTTCGAGGTTCGATGTTGTCCTTCCCAATAATGTTATCTCTAAGTTTCGAATTGGTGTTCTTTTTCTTCTTATTCATTACTCATTTATTTTTGGTTAAAATATGTCTTAACTCCTTGTACTCGTGGTAAATTTGGAAGTTAGACTATGTACTTTAATTTTTAGGAATTTAGTTTCCTACTTTTTAGATTTCAAATTCAAGTCCAATTGTTATCACTTTTAAGATTATTCTGTTAAATGCAAGTTTATTATAACATATTTTTTTAGTTACATTTCTATCAAGTGAGCATTTTTTTCTATTTCAAAATGTCACACCAACAAATTTAACAAAAAATTAATAGCATTAACAATTGGACTTGAATTTTAAAATCTGGAAAGTAGAGGGACTAAATTCTTGAAAATAAAAATATAGAGATTAAATTTCAAATTTATGAAAAGTACAGGGACCTAAGGCATATTTTAATCTTTATTTTTATAGATAAATACAAATAATAGAAAAATTATTTGATACACCGCCAATAGAGTGTTTTAGACTTCACAAGTGAATTAAGGATTTGATTAGTGTATTATAGGATGTAGTAAAAGAAGAAAAAGCTAATTACATAAATTAATATGACACTTGTCACATGCTCAACCCGCTTGTGGAGTCTAAAAAACTCCACTAATGATATATCAAATAATTACCCTAAATAACAATTGGTTTTATAATTAAACTACTTTTAAGATTTATAATTAATTAGAAATTATTTAATTGCATTAATTTTATAAAATGCAATAAATATATAATAATTTCTATACTAATTTAAATTACTTTTAGCAATTAAATTATTAAAATATAATCATTTATATTAAATTTATAAAATTCTTTTTCTTTTCTTTTTAAATTTATGAATAAATTCTATAATACATGAAATGTAAAAATTTATTTACCATACTTAATTAATAATACTTAATTTTTAATAATTAAATTATTGTAACTAAAATTTATACTGATTTATTTAAGTTTTTACCTATTTTATTTATGTTTATTTATAAATAGACGAAAAGAGAAATATATGTTTAAGTAATTTTATAAGTTTTATAATTGTATGTAGTTTAAAAAAGGGTTAATTCACAATTGGCCCTTGGCTATAATTCAATATGCAATGAATAGGGTTGTTTTAGATGTGAGATACAAGATTGTGGAGAATTTATGCTACTATAAATAGGGTTGTTTCTCCACCTTTGAATCATCCAAAATTGTCATTTTCTTAATAAGGTAAATTTTTTCTCTTTTTTTATTCTTCACTTGTATCTTTTATAATGAATATATTTGGTAGTGTTCGATGACGTAGGCATAATTTGTCGAACATCGTGAACTTTCGGGTGTTCTTTATTATTTTTATTTATCTTTCAATTTTTTATAGAGTATAATTGTAGTGATATATTGTGCTATTAAATTACATTGTAGGAGATTCTATTTAGGAGGTTGGGTTTTAAATAGGACCGTTTGTGACCTATCTAATCTTTCTTGGAAACTAAACCTAGTGTGGTTTTCTAGTACAATAATTTACTCCTTTTTACCCTATTTGCACAACAAGGGGTATTAGAGCCGAAGGTTATTCGAAGTATGCTCTATGGTTGCAGTTTAAACTAATCTTCCACATCAGCATAGATTTCCTTTAGCATATTGAAATATTATAGCTGAAATGGTGGAAAATCCAAAATGATCCACATCTACAACATCAATAGCCCCAACATCGTCCATGTGGGCGAGATCAGTAGTGGAGATCTTCGATGGCACAGATAATTTCGGTATGTGGCAAAGTGAGGTTCTAAATGTTCTCTTTTAGAAATGTCTAGACATGCGGTACAATTCAATCATGCCTTTCTCGAGAGTAGAGGTATGCTTTCTTAAATGAAACTTCTGCAAATAAGTTGTTATTGGCACTAGAAGAAACTTTTTTGAAGAAAAACAATCAAAATAAGCTCCACATAAGGAAAAAGTTGTTTTGTTTCGCTTATGTTCTAGATACAACTATGAATAATCACATCACTAGTTTTAATCAATTAGTCATTAATCTGGTGAATATGGATGAACCTTTTAAAGATAAAGATTTGGCTTTGATGTTGTTGGGGTCATTTCCTAAAAAGTTTGAATTCCTCGAAACTACTTTACTTCACAGAAAGGTCGATGTATCTCTTAGTGAAGTGTGTGCAGCTTTATATAGTTATGAATTAAGAAATAAGAAAAATAAAGGAAAATTAACTAGAGATACAGAAGCTTTGGTAGTCCGAGATTGTTCACACACTCGGAGTAAAGTACGGAAGAGGATATTCAAGTCAAAAGGGAAACTAAGTAAAGATGAATGTGCTTTCCGTCGAGAAATAAGACATTGGAAGAAAGATTACTCAAAGCTGAAAAATAAGGGTAAATCTTATAAAAGGAAAGTTATAGAAAAATTAAATGTAGCTGAGTGTGATGATAAAAACTCTATATTAGTAAATAGCCATTTTGATATATAGATATTGGATTCAGCTTGTAGCTATCATATGTGTCCTCATTTAGAGTGGTTCTTTAATTTTAAAGAACTAAAGGGTAGAGATGTCTATACAACAAATAATACTCTTATTACCACATATGTGATTGGTTTTGTTCAATTGAGAAATCATGATGAATCAATCATAACTTTACATGATGTTCATTATGTGTCAAGTTTGATGAAGAATCTCATTTCTATGGGAGCATTAGAATCAAAAGGTTTCAAAGTGAAAGCTAAAGATGGTGTAATGAATATTATTTTTGGTGCATGTGCGGTGATAAAGGAGGTTAGCAAGAATAATAATCTGTACCACTATCTGGGTAGTGCAATTAATGGGACAGTTGTTGTGACATCAACTAAAAATTGAGAGTTAAAAACACTTAAGCTATGGCATATGCACTTAGGGAATGCAGGTGAAAAATATTTGAACTTACTCATAAATCAAGGATTATTGAAAGGAGTAATAACTTATAAACTGGATTTCTATAAGCATTGCATCAAAGGGAAGCAAAAAAGGGTGAAGTCTGGGATTACAATTCATGATGCTAAAGGCATCTTGGATTATGTTTACTCAAATGTCTGATGTCCGTCTAAAATAAGCTCTTAGGGATGAAAACATTATTATGTAACTTTTATTGATGATTATTCCCAAAGAGTGTGTTGTATACAATTAAGACAAAGGATGAAGTATTAATAGCTTTCCTTAAGTGGAAGAAGATGATGGAAACTCAAACGGGTAAAAGGATCAAGCGCCTTCGCACAAACAATGGTGGGGCGTATAGAAATGATCCATTCGCAAAGATTGGTGAAGATGAGGGTATTATCAATCACTTCATTTTCAAATCTACACCACAACAGAATGGGGTGGCAAAACACATGAATCAAATGTTGCTGGAGAAATTTCGATGCATGCTATCCAATGTTAGATTGGGTAGAGAGTTTTTGGCTGATGCTATAACATATGCATGTTATTTCATTAATCACCTACCATCTACTACAATTGAAGTGAAAACATCATTAGATAAATGGAGTGCGAAGCCTGCTATAGATTATGATTCCTTACATGTGTTTAGTTCCACTACATATTATAATTTAAAGAATCAAAGTTGGATCCAAGAGCAAAAAAAAAAAACAGTGTTCTTAGGGATTACTTCTAGCATAAAAAAGGTTTTCGCATATGGTGTCCAAAAAAAAAGTTATCTTTAGTAGGAATGTCACCTTTGATGAATCTATAATGTTTTCAAATGTGCAAAATGGGTAGTTAGATGATACTCATAAGCAAGTGGAGTTTGAAAAAGTGGTGACTCTAGCAAATAAAGAAGTTAATGATTCTTCTATGGTAAAAGGCGACTCTAGTAGGAAAGATCCTGTGGAAGAAGGAGACTCCAGTGAAGAGGAGGTTTGGACTTAAGGACTTCCACAACAACTTAAATGAATTGCAACTAATAAGCTAGGGAGAATAATTAGAAAGCCTAATTGCTTTGCAGATATGGTGCCTTATGTTTTCCCAGTTATAGTTGATGAAATTCCTACCACTTTTAATGAAGTTGTTCAGAGTCCAGAAGAAGAAAAGTGGATGATTTCCATGAATTAATAAATGCAACCCTTTCATAAAAATTAGACTTGGAAACTACCTAGTCTACCAAAGGAAAAGAAAAAAAATTGGATACAAGTAGGTGTTTGCAAAGAAAGAATGATTTCTTGGCCAAGATGATGTTTGCTACAAAGCAAGATTGGTGGCGAAAGGTTATGCTCAAAAGGAGGGAATTGATTACAACAAGATATTTTCTCTAGTTGTGAAGCATTCCTCTATTAGAATTTTATTGTCTATGGTGGCATAGTTGGATTTGGAACTAGTTCAATTGGATGTAAAAACTGCCTTTTTACATGGAGACTTAGAAGAGAAAATCTATATGACTCAGTGTAACAGCCCGATTTTGGGTCTAGATGGAACAGTGGTTCGGGACCACAAATCCGATGAGGAAAATTTATTTTAAAATTATGACATGGGTTGCATTATGATAAGAATGTTGCATGAAATTACTGATATGAAAATTTTATCAAATTAGTGATTAATTAAAAAAATGACATATTTGTATAAAATGTAGAATTTGAATTCTAGAAGCTAGAAGGGTTAACTAGCTATGAAATTGTAATACCCCGAAATTTTTTATAGTAAGAAAGTAAGATAATATCCCTGATATGGTAAATTAAGGAAATAAAGTGATAAAAAGAGTAATTGAGTTATGTCAACATTGGAAAGTATATTATGACATATTAATTCAAGAAAGGATTAAATTGTAAAAGTGAGAAAAGTTTTATTACCCAAGAGTAAATACTTAAAATTTGAGGGGTTAAAGTGTAAATATGAAAAAATTGAAGGACCAATAGTGTAAATATTTTAATGGTGGAATGATCTAGAAACTAAGAAAAATGGATGGATTAGGACCAAATTGGAAAATGTGAAGAAGTTTGAGGGACTAAATCACAATTTTACCAAATTAAGCGATGACTCTCAAGGATGAAATTTTAAAAGATCATGAAGGGCAAAATGGTTAATTAGAAGAGAGAGAAATATAGAAGATAATGATGATGTTAGAGATATTTTATATTAATAAATAAATAGTTTATTAATATTCTAATTTGATTTTTTTAAATGATATTTTATTATTTTATTATTAATTTATTTAGTATATATATGTGGAAAGAAAGATGAAAAGCAACCAACCCATCATCTTCCATGCACCAACGTGAGAAGAAGAAGAAAGAAAGAATGTTTTCTTTTTTTCACAATTTGATCCTTTTTACCAAAAATCCACCATTTTCACTTAGAATTCAAAGAAATTTCCATAACCACCAAGAGAGAAAATTGATAAGGAGACTATGGGAGCTAGAATATCAAGTTAGATTCAAGAAATAGAGGCTGGAGGAGAGAGAAAATCAAGCTAAAAATTGAAATCAATAGAACAAGATAAGAACATCAAGATTTCAATATATTTTTGAGTTTGATGTTATTGAAAAAGTATGAAATTGATGTTAATGTAGGGTTTTATTATATAAGGTTATATGTTCTTGATATTTTAGTGAAGAAAAATAAGAGAAAGTGATGGGAATTACTATAGAGAAAGGGAATAAGGGTGTTATAAATTTAGTAATCACCATTTTGCACTAAAATAGTTTTGGACAGTAGTAGTAGGTTAACTTTGAAAAATCACCATAAATCGTGAAAATCGAATTAGAGGATGAGAAAAATATGGAATTAAATATTATTGAGTCTAGTTTCTCATAAAAGAAACGGTGTAAGTAATGGAATTGTAAATCATGAGATATAATGAATTTTGTGAGACTAGGTCAGAATGAATTCGGGTTCCCCTGTACTGATTTTGGAAAATCATAAAAAATTGAAGAAAAATAATTAGAGGGTTAAATTTATATGTTTAAATCCTTGATGAGTATATTTTTAATAGAATCAAACGGTAACATCATTTGAATTCTGTACGAGGAGATAATTAATTTTTAGTGAAGAAGGGTCGGAACTGTCAGATAGGAGAACATGAATGACTTTAAAGAATAAACTGTACTTATTGGCTAAACTAAAAATTCTGAAAATTTTATGCTAAGAATATATGTGACTCTAGTTTCAGATAAAATTAACAGATCTTAATTTGGACTCCTGCAGCTCAAAATATAAATAGTTTAGTGACTATGACTCAGGTGGATAGCTTTCCATGAATATACAAGTAAATGGTGAAATTATAGATAATGTTACCTATAAGCATGTTATATACATTAAGGATGTGGAATGGAGAGGAGGATAAAAATATGATTATTCAACTAGCATGAGTTTTCATTAAAAATGACCAATTTACATGTTTTAGGTTTAGGGACTAAATTGAACAAATGTGAAACTTTATGGGTAAATTTGTAAAAATATCAAAAAGTGACCAAATTGCATGAAGTGAATTGTTTTATTATTTAAATTAGTAAATTGAATGAAATATTAATTTAGATCAAGATTGGGTGGAAATTCGAGAAAAATAGAAAATTTTCAAAATGTCCCTGAATTTTGGTATTTCTGTAATTTAGCCTGTTAAGTTCGTATGAACTCTATTTTGTATAATTTTAATTGAAGTGAATGCTATTTGGTAATGAATATTATATAGATATGTGATTTATTATCGTAATTGAATTATTATTGGTAATATGTACAATTATTAGATGTATTGAAATGATTATCGGAAGCTCGATTGTGGTTGGTAGGAAATGTTGCATTATTTATATTGTGAAGAATTATAAAAGCATGCTAATAATTTGAAAGCTTTAATAATTAATGAAATTTTATGACTCGATTTAATACGTTTACAAGTGTATGTTTCAGTAATGCCTCGTACCCTATTCCAGCGTCGAATACGGGTAAGGGGTGTTACATTTAGTGGTATCAGAGCTACGATTTAGTTGATTCTCAAACCGAACGTAGCATATGTAAAGTTTGGAATATACATGTCATTTTATAACATGTGATAGTGTGATATCTCCCGACATTGATGAGATTTGTTTTACTTATAGATAAAGATACTTTTCAACTTAGCTAATTTCGATAATATTGAAAGCATTATGCGAATAGTGTAAAAGTGATATGCATGTATTTTGATGTTTTATGGAAGAATATGAATGTTTGGACTGTGATAAATGACTTGAACTAAGTGATTTTCGATAAAAACACTTAAAAGGACTAATTTGGAAAAGTTATAAAATATGTCATAAGTGTGTGAATAAGTGAAAATTGTGGATTGAAATTGTCATAAATGGTTCGGGTAGTCCTAAAATGCAAGGAAATTGAATAAAAATTATTTTACGAATTGTAATTTTGTGAAACTTTAGGGGCAAAACATAATTTTTCCAAAGTATGATTTTTGGATTGGAATGAATAGTGTGAATGTTATATAAGTTAAATGTATTGTTATAAATTAAAAAAGACGAGAAATTGAAATTGATCGATAAAAAGAGAAGTGAGAAAAAGAGGAAAATTCCCGAATGAACCTTCGGAATAAAAAGGGATACGAATGAAGTAACAAAAATGATCATATGTGTGACACAGACTGTGTGTAGGCCACTATGTAAAAGTGAAAGTGATGGCCACGTGTGTAGTACTATGTGCAGGCTACTATGTGTACCTGAATGATGGGTCGCATGTGTAGTACTATGTGCAGGCTACTATGCATATCGAATAGCTTCGATCATGTGTGTAGTACTATGTGTAGGCTACTACGTGTACCTGAATGATGGGTCCCATGTGTAGTACTATGTGCAGGCTACTATGCGTACCGAATAGCTTCGATCACATATGTAATACTATGTGCAGGCTACTACGTGTACCGGAATGATGGGTCGCATGAGTAGTACTATGTGCAGGCTACTATGCGTACCGGATAGCTTCGATCACGTGTGTAGTACTATGTGCAGGCTACTACGTGTATCAGATGGAAATGGTCACCTGAGTAGTACTATGTGTAGACTACTATGTGAACCGAGTATCATTGATTATAAAGTGGTTGCTAAATGTTGATTCCACCGTATCTTTGAATATAAAGGGGGTTTCTAAGTGCTGATTCCCCGAATCATTGGTGGTTGCTAAGTGCTGATCCCACCGTATCTTAAATGTGAAAGGGGTTGCTAAGTGCTGATTCCCCGAATCACTGGTGGTTGCTAAGTGCTGAATCCACCGATAACGGATAACATTCCGAGTGTTCAACGAGAAAATTGGAAAGATGAATATATATATATGGTGGATACAATTATGTGAGGAATATTTGTGTTTTATACTTTGTCAACCCATGTGTAAGATGGGAGGAAATATCAAAACTACAAAAGAACAAACTTAAATACAAAACTATTTTGAACAACAATAGTAAAGCAACTTTGAAAATTCACCATAATTGGTGGAAAATGAGTTAAATGATGAATAATATATGAAATTAAATCTGAATGAGTCTATTTTAATATGAAAGAAATAGAGTAAGCAAAAGAGTTGTATATTTTGGGATATTTAAATTTTATTGAGACAGGTTTGAATTGATTTCGAAATCCCCTGTTCCAAATTTGGAAAATCATCAAATATTGTACAAAAATAATTATGGCTTGAGGCTTACATTATTGAATTCCTTAATGAGTCTATTTTTAGGAGGAACAAACGAAATTTTTTTTTGAATTTTTTACAAAGAGTTAAGTAAATTTTAGTAAGGGGAGGTCAGAACTGTCAGGTAGTGAAATAGGGGAATCTTTAGAGAATAAACTGAATTAATTGGATGAATTAAAAATTCTAAAAATTTTCTTATGGAGAGGTATATGAGTCTAGTTTTAGGGAAAATTTACACAATTCAATTTGAAGTCCTATAACTCCAGATAAAAATAAATTAGTGACTGTGATGCAGAAAATCAGCTTGCTGGAAATTGAATTGGAAGATTAAATTGAGTAGAATGTAGGAATGAGTACTTTCGGTAAGTGATATGTGATTCCGTATAAGACCATGGCTGGGCTATGGCATCGGTATGTGATATGTGATTACATGTAAGACCATAGTTGGACTATGGCATTGAGAAAACGAGGTACTCAATTCCGTAATACGTTCTCTAATTTGACAAATTGTGGTAAGTGTTAAACAAATTTTATGTGATAAACCATATTGAACAGTGAAATTGAGCTCAATTATGTGATCCCATCATCCAGAGGTTGTGTTTGACAGGTTATGTTAATAAATTATGTGTATGTGAATTTAAGTGACAGAAATTAAATAGATAATGATTTTGAGCTCGTTTACATGAATCTGTCATTTAAAATCGTGATTGACAGGAAGAATAGTGAATTGCATATTTATGTTTAGATATATGTATTTATCTGAAATACAAGAAAATGATGGTTATTGGTATGGCTGTGAAATGAACAAATGGTGAAAACTATAAGGCTTAGTTGAATATCTCAAATTGGTACTTGAATGTATTAAAATATTAGTGAAGGTAAAAGATCAAATAAGTGAGGAATAAGGCTTGAAAAAAAAAAGCCTGGTTTTTTTATCCACACGGGTAGACACACGGGCGTGTGACCCCTATATGTGATAAAATATATGAATGAGCTATGTGGTTATGATGGTATTACATTGATGATGAAAGCTAAGATATATATATATGTATTTATGAGAGTAAGTTAAAGGCTTTACGACCTCATCATCACCCCCTTATCAGTATTGTTTTATGATGAAATTTTTACGAGAATCATGTTGAATAAACTCATAAATGTGAACTAAAGAGTTCAGTGGTCAAATAATTAGTAAGGCAAACAGAGTTGGGCCTAGTGTAATAAATGAACTCAGTTTTTAAAGAAATATTAGATTGTTAGTGAAAGGAATAATGTGAGGTCCGTGATAACAGAATTAGTGAGAGAAATGAAAAATCTATATTTCAGAAAATATGATATAGAGAAATACTTATTGAAAAAAAAAGAAAAAAAAAGAGATATATGAGATTAAATTGATTAGTGATTCTGGAAAGTTAGTGAAAGTGTTTCATGAAGTTAGAAGTAACTTTTTTTGTTAAGATTTTCAAGGACGAAAATCCTAAAGGGGGGGAGAGTTGTAACAGCCCGATTTTGGGTCTAGATGGAACAGTGGTTCGGAACCACAAATCCAACGAGGAAAATTTATTTTAAAATTATGACATGGGTTGCATTATGATAAGAATGTTGCATGAAAATACTGATATGAAAATTTTATCGAATTAGTGATTAATTAAGGAAATGGCCTATTTGTATAAAATGTGAGGCTAGAAGGGTTAACTAGCTATGAAATTGTAATACCCCGAAAATTTTTATAGTAAGAAAGTAAGATAATATCCTTGATATGGTAAATTAAGGAAATAAAGTGATAAAAAGAGTAATTGAGTTATGTCAACATTGGAAAGTATATTATGACATATTAATTCAAGAAAGGAATAAATTGCAAAAGTGAGAAAAGTTTTATTACCCAAGAGTAAATACTCAAAATTTGAGGGGTTAAAGTGTAAATAAAAAAAGTTGAAGGACCAATAGTGTAAATATTTTAAGGGTGGAATGATCTAGAAACTAAGAAAAATGGATGGATTAGGACCAAATTGGAAAATGTGAAGAAGTTTGAGGGACTAAATCACAATTTTACCAAATTAAGCGATGACTCAAAGATGGAATTTTAAAAGATCATGAAGGGCAAAATGATCAATTAGAAGAGAGAGAAATATAGAAGAAAATGATGATGTTGGAGATATTTTATATTAATAAATAAATAAATAGTTTATTAATATTTTAATTTGATTTTTTTAAAATGATATTTTATTATTTTATTATTAATTTATTTAGTATATATACATGTGGAAAGAAAGATGAAAAGCAACCAACCCATCATCTTCCATGTACCAACGTGAGAAGAAGAAGAAAGAAAGAATGTTTTCTTTTTTTTACAATTTGGTCCTTTTTACCAAAAATCCACCATTTTCACTTAGAATTCAAAGAAATTTCCATAACCACCAAGAGATAAAATTGATAAGGAGACTATGGAGAGCTAGAATATCAAGTTAGATTCAAGAAATAGAGGCTGGAGGAGAGAGAAAATCAAGCTAAAGATTGAAATCAATAGAGCAAGGTAAGAACATCAAGATTTCAATATATTTTTGAGTTTGATGTTATTGAAAAAGTATGAAATTGATGTTAATGTAGGGTTTTATTATATAAGGTTATATGTTCTTGATATGTTAGTGAAGAAAAATAAGAGAAAGTGATGGGAATTACTATAGAGAAAGGGAATAAGGGTGTTATAAATTTAGTAATCACCATTTTGCACTAAAACAGTTTTGGACAGTAGCAGTAGGTTAACTTTGAAAAATCACCATAAATCGTGGAAATCGAATTAGAGGATGAGAAAAATATGGAATTAAATCTTATTGAGTCTATTTTCTCATAAAAGAAACGGTTTAAGTAATGGAATTGTAAATCATGAGATATAATGAATTTTGTGAGACTAGGTCAGAATGAATTCGGGTTCCCCTGTACTGACTTTGGAAAATCATAAAAAATTTGAGAAAAATAATTAGAGGGTTAAATTTATATGTTTAAATACTTAATGAGTCTATTTTTAATAGAAGCAAATGGTAACATCATTTGAATTCTATACGAGGAGATATTAATTTTTAGTGAAGAAGGGTCGGAACTGTCAGACAGCAGAACAGGGATGACTTTAAAGAATAAACTGTACTTATTAGCTAAACCAAAAATTCTGAAAATTTTATTCTAAGAATATATGTGAGTCTAGTTTCAGATAAAATAGTTTCAGATAAAATTAACGGATCTTAATTTGGAATCCTGTATCTCAAGATATAAATAATTTAGTGACTATGATTCAGGTGGACAACTTTCCATGAATATACAAGTAAATGGTGAAATTATAGATAATGTTACCTATAAGCATGTTATATACATTAAGGATGTGGAATGGAGAGGAGGAGGAGAAAAATATATGATTATTCAACTAGCATGAGTTTTCATTAAAAATGACCAATTTACATGTTTTAGGTTTAGGGACTAAATTGAACAAATGTGAAACTTTATGGGTAAATTTGTAAAAATGTCAAAAAGTGACCAAATTGCATGAAGTGAATTGTTTTATTATTTAAATTAGTAAATTGAATGAAATATTAATTTAGATCAAGATTGGGTGGAAATTCAAGAAAAATAGAAATTTTTCAAAATGTCCCTGAATTTTGGTATTTCTGCAATTTAGCCTGTTAAGTTCGTATGAACTATATTTTGTATAATTTTAATTGAAGTGAATGCTATTTGGTAATGAATATTATATAGATATGTGATTTATTATCGTAATTGAATTATTATTGGTAATATGTACAATTATTAGATTATTGAAATGATTATTGGAAGCTCGATTGTGGTTGGTAGGAAATGTTGCATTATTTATATTGTGAAGAATTATAAAAGCATGTTAATAATTTGAAAGTTTTAATAATTAATAAAATTTAATGACTCGATTTAATACGTTTACAAGTGTGTGTTTCAGTAATGCCTCGTATCCTATTCCAGCGTCGAATACGGGTAAGGGGTGTTACACTCAGTCAGAAGGATTCAAGGTTTTTGGAAAAGAAAATTTAGTGTATAAACTTGAAAAATCATTATATGGTTTAAAAAAATCTCCAAGGTAGCGGTACAAGAGATTTAACAAGTTTATGACAAAACAAAAGTACACAAGAAGCAAATATGATCATTGTGTGTATTTTCTCAAGCTTTAAGATGGTTCTCTCATATATCTTATTCTTTATGTTGATAATATGTTGATAACTTCCAAAAATCAAATAGAGATTGAGAAGCTAAAGATACATTTTAAAAATGAGTTTGAGATAAAAGATCTAGAAGAAGCAAAAAAGATTCTTAGCATGGAGATAACTCGAGTAGAAGCTTGAAGAGGCTTTGTTTGACTCATAAATAATATTTCAGAAAATTGCTAAAGCGTTTTGGCATGAATGAAAAGTCAAAACCTGTTAGCATTCCTCTTGCTCCTCATTTTAAGTTTAATGCCTCTATGTTTCCAACGAATGATGCAAAACAAGAATACATGTCAAAGATACCATATGCAATTTTTTTTGGTAATTTAATGTATGCTATGATATGTATAATACTTGACATTTCACAAGAAGTTGGGGTCGTGAGTAGGTATATGCATGATCTAGGAAAGACGCATTAGCAAGCTGTGAAATGGATTTTGCGATATATCCAAAATACAATGGATATTGGAATTTTTTTGAGTAGGAAGCTAATCATAGTGTGGTTAGATATTATGATTCAGACTATGATGATAATCTGGACAAACAATGAACAACTATTGGTTACATGTATACCCTTACAAAGGCACCGATAGATGGAAGCCTATTTTACAGCTAACAATTGCTTTATCGTCTACAAAAACGAAGTATATGGCAATCATAGAGGCTGTAAAAGAACTAAATTGGCTTCAAGGGTTCTTGGTGAACTAGATTTTAAGTAGGAGCATGTCAAAGTACATTGTGATAGTCAGAGTATTATTTAATTAGGAAATAATCAAGTTTATCATGCAAGGACTTAGGACATTGATGTTTGGTATCATTTTGTATGAAAGATTCTAGAATAAGGTAGAGTAAGGATACAGAAAATTTCAACCATTGAGAATCATGTCGATATGATGACTAAGGTTGTGACTGCGATTAAGTTCCAACTATGTTTGGACTTGATCAATGTTAAAACTTGAAGGTTGAAAGTTTAAAGTTGAAGACACTATCAAATGTTATTTTGCAAGGAGATTGAAGATGTGGAGATATGCTAAGGTGGAGATTTGTTGAAATAGCACAATCCCACATCTACAGAATACAAGGTTGTGGAGAGTTTGTGCTACTATAAATAAGGGTTGTTTTTCCACCTTTGAATCATCTAAAAAATTTGTTATTTTCTTTATAAGGCAAATTTTCTCATCTTATTTATAATTTTTCACTTGCATTTTTTTCAATGAAATATATTTGGTAGTGCCCGAGGACGTAGACATAATTTTTCGAACCTCATTAAATTTTCAGTGTTCTTTATTGTTTTTATTTATCTTTCAATATTTTGTATGGTATAATTGTAGTGATATATTGTGCTATTAAATTATATTGTAGGCAGATTTTGTCTAGGAAATTGGGTTTTAAGTGATACCATTTATGACCCCTCCAATCTTTCCTGAGAGTTAAACCTAGTGTGGTTTTCTTGTACAATAATTTACTCTTTATTATCCTATTCGCAAACAATACCTGTAAAAAGAAAATGTTCATTTTAGTATATATACTATTCTGGCATGTACCAATGTGCCCCCAAAGCTTTAACATCATTTGATTTACATGCTGATTGGGTAAAAGTGAAAAAAAAAATATGAATGTCACGTGTCTTTGTACGATTGGTTTTGGATTTTGAAAGAAACAAAAAAGAATTTTTGATAGAATGTAAGTATGAAAGATCAGTTGACTTGCAACGCATTTTTGCATGTGATTTAAGCATTTTTGGGTTGAGATATCTTTTCACGGGTGAAAGATTTGCCTCTTAGCTTCAATGTAGTTTGAATCACTTCATTTTGAATTTAGAAGCTCAAGATATGTTCATTTTAGTGAAGACTGCATGGGTAGAATTTTCTAAACATGATTAAAATAGGAATGACGAGTTTTAGACTTTGTTTAGATTTTAAGTCATATTGGGTTCAATTCTAAGGATTAATTTTGATTATATATCAGCCAATTATGTATTTATTAAGTTTTATATTTTTATATTTATTTATTTCAAATTTTCTATATTTTAGATTAATAAGAGCTTGACTAGGTTTATAGAGATTTATGTTACTTACTCTGCAAGATAGTTGACTAAGTTTTAGGAGGTTTAGTTAGGGGTGATTAAAATTCAATTCGACTTAAGAAAATAGAAAAAAGTTCAAAATTCAAATTATTTAAATTGAGTTAATCGAATGAATTCAATTTTTTCGATTTTGTGAGTTCGAGTTGAGTTGAGTTTTCAAATTCGAATAATTCGAATAATCCAAATACCAAACTATATCATTTTAAATTTTAAATTTATATTAGTATTTTAATTTTACTAAAACTATCTCGTTTTAGGTTTTTCCCTTCCAAAGTCCTAAACGGCTAAACTATTAAATCTCTAAATCGAATCAAAGTATCAAACCCACCCAATTTTCCAATTTGAGGTTTTTTTTCTTTACATCTATCATCGTCTCGAATTAGCCATGAGCATGCTCGAGAAGTTATCTTTTAATCTTACACAAGACACATCAATGATTTCGCTGCCAATTTAGATGATGAAGTAGCAGCTCAGTTCGCAAGTAAATGTCCATGTTTTTTCCTTTTCTTTTTCTTTTACCTTTTAAGGGTAAAAAATCATCAAACTTTTAAAAAATATATCTATTTTTCTTTTTTGCAATCATTGTGTATTCAAACTTTCAAAATGCATAAAAAAAGTTCTCAAAATTTTTCAAAAAAAGTAATTAAGCCCCTAATTTTTTTATTCAATTGGGTACTCAAACTTTCAACATGCATAAAAAAAAGCCCTCAATTTTTTCAAAAATGCAATTAAGCCCTTGATTTTTTTTTCACTGAATTGGGTACTTGAACAGTCAAATGCATCAAAAAGGCCCTTTAACCGTTAACTTTAATAGTTGACCGTTAAATTTAATTACCCCTAATTTTTCAATTAAAATCACTCCATGTCACAACCACGACGTGACATGTGATGAAAAATATAAAAAATAAAAATCAATAAAAGTTATAAAAAATATTAAATTTTATTAAAAAATATTAAAAATATTAAATTTTATTAAAAATTAGAAAAAAATTTATAAAAATCATAAAAAATTATAAAATGTATCAAAGAGGCTCTTTAACCATTAACTTTAACCATTAACCGTTAAAGTTAATGACCCCTAATTTTTTTTAGTTGAAGCCATCATGTGTTGCAACACAGCATGACATGTGGTGAAAAATGATAAAAAATAAAAATCAATAAAACTTATAGAAAATTTATAAAGTGCTTTTTTAGTACGGTAAATTTTATCAATTTTTTTTACGAATTTTATATTTCTTTACATTCTTTATAATTTTCTTACGACTTTATAAAATTTTATAATTTCTTTTCTATATTTCTATATATTTTATAATTTTTAATATTTTTTATAATTTTTTATTAAAATTTAATAATTTTATAACTTTTATTGATTTATATTTTTATTATTTTTTGTCACATGTCACGTTGTGGTTGTGACACGTGGTAACTTAACTGAAAAAAAAATTAGGGGCGGTTCAAGTGTCCAATTTAGTGTAAAAGAGAGCAGGGACTTAATTTTTTTTTAAATTTGAGGGCCTTTTTGATATATTTTAAAAGTTTAAATACCCAATTGAGTGTAAAAAAAACAAAGGTTTAATTATTTTTTTTTAAAAAATTTGAGAATCTTTTTAATATATTTAAAAAGTTTAAGTACTTAAGTGAGAGAAAAAAATAGAAACTTAATTGTTTTTTTTTTCAAGTTTAAAGGTTTTTTACATTTTCTTGACAAAATGTATTAAAACTTAAAAAGCTCTTTATCCGCAGGACATCCCAAAGCAGTTTCACTGTTCTTGAAAAATGGAAGAAAGCTACACAGTACACACAACACGATCCTAGTATTTCCTGGGCTTGGATCACAACAGTGTGATTCCATCCAACTCAAATCAGGAACAAAACCAGATACAGTGAAGAACCATCATCGGAAACCTTGACACTGGTGAGTTGCATCTTAACCTTTCATATTCTTACCGGTCTTGTAATAGTAACTACATGAAAATATAATTAATGATATCTTTGCGATGGCGGCCACTAGAGATTGGAAAGGGTTAACTCGATCGACGAGAAAGAGACATGGCAGTGTTTGGGCCCTTCATGCACGTAGAGTTTTCAACATTTTTTTTTTGTTTTGTTCTTCTTATTGTTATTATTTTTAGTATACCAGTCCATTTTTTTTCTACTAGTAAACTTTTTTTTAAGTTTTTTTGTGATTTTAGTTTTAAATTTGCACTGTGTTTTCCCCACCCTATTATTTAAGCTTAACTGAAATAAAATTCTAAATATTACCATGCATATTCAATTGCCATTTTCTATTTCAGAATGTTGAGTATCACTCTTATTTTAATTAAATTTGAGAAATAATCTTCCAGTTAAATTTTGTTTATTTGTTTCAATCAAATTCTGGTTAGTCTAGATTATTTTATTATTATTTGACCTATGAATTTAGTTTATAAATTGACTTTTTTACAACCTTAGAAAAACACTCATTAGATATTAGAACTCATAACACATTTAGAGAATATTGTGTTTACGTTTTGAAGGTTCTTTGTTTTCGATTTTCGGGGTTTAGTTTTTATCTCCATCTTTTGTACTCTTCGTTCTTTTACCATTATAATAAAATTATCTTTACCCGTGATTTTTTATCCTCTTTGGAGGGATTTTTCCACGTTAAATTTATGTGTTCAATTTTTCAATTTATTCCTCTATTTTTTATTTGTTGCTTAATTGGGTCGATCCCCAGCAAGTGGTATCAGAGCTAGTTTAGTTTTCGTAAATCAACCCGTTCAGAGAGGGTAGTAACAAGGTTTGAAATTGAGAAGTTCAATGGTGTCACAAATTTCAATTTGTGGCAAGTTCGGATGATGGCAATTCTAGTTCAAATTGGCTTGAAAAAGGTTGTTACCGGGGAAAAAAACTGAGAATTTAAATCAAACAAAATGGGAAAAGATTGATGAAAAAGCCTTGTCTGCAATCCAGTCGTGCCTCGCGAATACGGTATTGCAGGAGGTATTAATATAAAAGACCTCATCCGCCTTGTGGAAAAGGTTAAAAACTCTTTGTACGACTAAGTCTTTGGCTAAATGTTTAGTGTTGAAACAATGTCTATTTACGTTTCGCATGAGTGAATGTGAGCTTTTTAAAGATCACATCAGTAAATTCATTACTCTTTTAAATGATTTAAAGAATGCTGAGGTGTAGATTGACGATGAAGATCAGGCTATGCTATTATCGTACTCTTTACCCCGTTCATACAAGTCTTTCAGGGGGACTTTGATTTATGGCAGGGACAAACTCTCGTTCGAAGATATGAAGAGTCATTTGTTGAGTAGAGACAAACTTGATAATGAGTTTGGTTCGGATAGCAAGGAAGATAAGCAAGCTTCCATTTTGGTAGCATCAAAGAAGCAAGACAAAATGTGTTGCTATTGTAAAAAGTTAGGTCATGTCAAAGTAGATTGTTATAAACTGCGAAATAAAAGAGTTGCTGAAAGTAACGAGAAAGATGTAGTTGGTGTTAATTTGGCCGATGAAAGTGATGATGATTTCTTATTAGTTTCAACGAGCGATAACTCCAAGCTTACGTCTGAGTGGATCCTAGATTCGAGATGTTCTTTCCACATATGTCCCAATAAAGAATGGTTCTCCACATACAGTTCGGTTGAAGATGGAGTTGTGCGCATGCGAAACGATTCATCCAGTAAGGTAATTGCTATTGGTACTGTTAAAATTAGGATACACGATGGGATGATTAGGACACTCTTAGATGTCAGGTATGTACCTGATTTACAAAAGAATCTCATTTTCTTGAGTATTTTAGACTTGAAAGGATGCAAAATCAACATCGAGTTAAATGACATTAAAGTATCATGTGGAGCTCTCGTTTTGTTAAAAGGTAAAAGAACTGGTAGTCTTTATTTTGGAAGGTTCTATAGTGACCGGTGAAATCGGATGTCTCTCGTCCGCTACAGAGTCGAAGTCAACTCGTTTGAAGCGGAGGTAACTTGGTCATAGGAGGGAAAAATGTATGACCGTTTCGTTGAAGAGAGGTTCTCTTTTGGATATAGGTTTTGAAAAGTTAGGGCACTGTGTTCGTGAAAATTAGACCCGAGTTAGTTTTGATTTGGCAGTGTACAAGTCGAAGGCTAGAAGTATTCCAGTTTCTAAGCACAGATTCGAATTAGTTAATTCCCTACATAGTTCAAGATAGGCCTGTGGCGGGTTTTGGCAAAGATGGAGTTATGGAAATATGAGTTAAGGAGGAAATTTGTTAAGTATGACTCCTATTTTAGTCAAATTTGAGAAATAATCTTCTAGTTAAACTTTGTTTATTTGTTTCAATCAAACTCTGATTAGTCTAGATTATTTTATTATTATTTGACCTATGAATTTAGCCTATAAATAGGCTCTTTTACAACCTTAGAAAAAACACCCATTAGATATTAAAACCTATAACAAATTTAGAGAATTTTGTGTTTACATTTTGAAGGTTCTTTGGTTTCGGGTTTTCGGGGTTTAGTTTTTATCTCCATCTTTTGTACTCTTCGTTCTTTTGCCATTATAGTAAAATTATCTTTGCCTATGGTTTTTTTATCCTCTTTGGAGGGGTTTTTCCACGTTAAATTTGTGTGTTCAATTTCTCAATTTCTTCCGCTATTTTTTACTTGTTGCTTAATCAGGTCGATCCCCAACACAAAATAAGAAAATATATTGGATTTTAATAGATATTATGTTAGAAAAATTGCATATTTATGATAACTTTGAGGAATATTCTCAATAGGTAAATGTTGAAAGTTGAATCATAATTTTATGGTTTCATATTCTATTTCATGAGACCTTTACAACGATATATCATATGCTCAAAATGGTTGAGTGGTGAATGAGAAATTGATGCTCAAAGTAAGCTACTTGAAATATTGTTGAGGAAAAGTAAAGGCTTAGATCCCACATTAGTTAAATATCAAGTGTGAAATGTGTATATATACATGTTAGCCCTCTTAAAGGGCAATTGAATGACTAAGCTTGTAACCTTGCCTCACGCACAGGGGGTGCAAGTCCAAACCCGACGGGGTTAGAGCGTACCCACACGACGTGGGCAATGCGAAATGTCTGGACCAGTCGGGCCCAAGCAGGCCTACGGATATTTTATTGGATATTTTAGCCCAACACGAATTTTTTTCCTTAGTAGACATAATCAACTTATATATGAACAGTATCTGATTCCAATAAATTTGATTCAATTTTTTAAATCAAATTGATTTTTTAACTCTTTAATGGCAGATTTTGTGGTTATTTCCAAATTTTCCACCATCCTAAATGCCTATAAAAGGTTGTGTATTCTGTAGAAATTTACACACTATCATACTCTCTTACACTGAAACTCTTTTGCTCTTAAAACTCTTCCTTTTCCTCTTCAAGTTTTTCAAACATTCTGGTGATAGAAAAAGACAATGTTCATTCGTTAATCTTTGTAGAGGTGCTACTACTTTGATCACTATTGTTGTTGTATCCTGGGAGACATTCGACCAACGTTTCTCCAAGCACCGTAGGAGCGACCGAATCTGTCTTAAGGAAACTGTGTTTCACAGGCCTCAACGTTTCATAAAATCTCTATTCTTCTTTATTTCAATTTTTTAATTACGATATTGTTTGATTTTCGTATTTCACAATTTAATTATAAATTATTCTATTTATATTTTATTTATATAAATATTTATTTATTTATATTTATCTGTTTTTCTTCACTAATGTCTGTTTTGTCATACAATCTTAAGACAGATCTGATTATTTGTAATTTTTTAATCTGAGACAAACGAGACACCAAGGCGATAAAAAAGAAATTTCTTTTTGAAAATAAATTTTTTAAAATTAAATAAAATTATTTCGTTGTTTTTCCCTCCGTTCAACAAATTTCTTTTCTTCTATTAATGCTTTTTTATTTCCAAATGAATATTAAAACTAATAAAATCTGTTTTGGGATTTAGTTCCGCCGTTTAACAAGATTTTATTTGATTTTATTTTGTTTCTAAATTAGAATTAAATTAAATAAAATCTATTTTGGGATTTATTCCAGTCGTTTAACAAGATTTTATTTTATTTTATTTTGTTTCCAAATTCGAATTAAATTAAACAAAATCTGTTTCAGGATTTATTCCCACCGTTTAACAAGATTTTATTCGATATTGTTTTGTTTCCAAACAAAGACGTAATAGATTTATTCTCGCCGTTTAATAGATTTTATTTTGATTTAATGATATAATTATGTTTCGGGATTTAATCTTTACATTTAACAAAATTGGTTTTGATTGTGTTTCAGAATTTTAATTCTGCTGTTTAACAAATCAAAGAGAAATTTTTCTGTTTATGGTGGCCTTAATTGTGTCTTTAAATTGAACTAAAAAGGCAATATAAGAATGCATGTCTAGGATTGGTTCTTTGAAAGACTTGGTATTTAAGCGTGCTGAGTGCACTACCTCTCTGTTAGGGTTACCTACCTAGTGCATTGTTTTACTGTATTTTTTATTAGACCATATAAACTTTTTTTTTCAGGTTTTATTAGATTCCTATCGTCTAACAAAAGTTGACAAGTTTTCAAATTCTGGTTTTGTTTCTTAACATAAAAATGAAGACCCCCACTAATTTTATCAATTCACAATCTGAAACTTTGGTTCAAACGCAATCTTCGATCCAAAACTCAGTATTATCGGTGGTGGCTGCTGTAAGCCACAACGAGAAACTTGCAAAATTCTCAGGATAGAATTTCAAGACTCGACAATAGAAAATGCTATTTTATTTGCCATGTTGAACTTGGCCAAATTTTTGAAAGATGACTCTCTTACTGTTAAAGAGGGCGAGGAAGATGAAGTTACTGCTTTTACTACTTTTGAAGCTTTGAAACATTCAGATTTCCTATGCCGAAACTATATCCTGAATGGGTTGTCAGATGCACTGTACGAAGTGTATAGTGTTAAGAAAACAAGTAAGGAATTATGGACATCGTTGGACCATAAATACACAGCCGAAGATGCTGAAACTAAAAAGTTCTTAGTTTCTAAATTCTTGAATTTTGTAATGGTTGATTCTAAATTAGTTGTGAATCAAGTACAGGAACTTCAACTGATCATTCACAGAATTCTTGCTGAAGGGATGATAATAAGTGAATCCTTCCAAGTGGCAACCATTATTGAAAAGTTGCCTCTTGCTTGGAATGACTTCAAGAATTACCTAAAGCACAAAAGAAAGGAAATGTCAGTGGAAGACCTAATTGTTAGATTTCGGATTAAAAAAAGACAATAGAGGCACAAAAGAAAGGAAATGTCAGTGGAAGGGGATATGTATTAAATTAAATGCTATTTCTGTAAAAGAAAAACTATGAATAAGAATGTTGTTCTTTTTCTTTTTATATGCTTAAGTTATTTATTTTATAACATAGTAGGCTCAAACATGTTAATTATGATACTTTATGTACATAAATTAACTTAGAGCACATTCTTTTGTTTCACAAACAATTATAATTATAAATGTGAAACATGTGTTGAGGCAAAATTAACAAAGGTAAAAAACCACTTGATCTAATACATAGCAATGCTTGTAAAGTTTTTTTAAACGAGAGAAAGGAATAAAAATGTTTATTACCTTTATTGCTATGTATATTTGCTTAAGAGCTAAGACGAAGAGCATTTTATTCTCTATAAGCAAGAAGTTGAAAACCAACTTAATAAAAAGATTAAGTGATCATGGTGGTGGATATGTTGAATCATTTGAATACTGTATGCAACTTAATAACACCACCATACTTTTCTCAAATAGAGTAGCCGAGCAGAAAATCAAACTCTAAAGGAAAAGATGAACACACTGCTAAAAAGCTCTGGGTTATCACATGAAATGTAGGGGGAGCGTTTCTATGAGTTAATTACCTTTTTAAATAAGGTACCCCACAAAAAAAGGGACAAGGCACCACAAGAGTTACGGAAAGGTAGGAAATCATCCTACAACCACTTGAAAGTGTGGGGGGTGTCTTGCTAGCGTAACGTATAATGGTAAGTTGAGACATATGAGTCGTCGACATAATACCATTAAACAAATGATCTCAAACGGGCTTATCTCTATTGATTTTGAAAAATCAAAAGATAACATTGCGGATCCACTAACCAAAGGCTTAAAACAAGATCATGTTGTTAAAACATCGAAAGGAATGTGACTAAAGCCCATAAAAATAAAAGACACTATGTGAAGGAAAACCCTACCTAGTTGACTGGAGATCTTAAGATCTAGATTCAAAGGGACAACCTAATTGCATAGACCTTGTAAGGTCACTATGGGGGTACTTATCCCAAGTCCATTCCTATAGTGTAAACCGTGGCTAAAAATGGGATAGGTTAAGCAATGATTTTAATGACCCTTGTGTGTTTCGGTGAGCCGAACAACATAAGTCACCTATGTGAGAGTGAAGTGGGGTCGTTTTAAAGAGACTATTGGGGCATAGTTCTCTCAAACTCTTGCAGAACCAGAAGATGTTCACGGTTATATGAACATGCCCACGAGAACTAAAGCCTTGCCAAGGAGGTAGTTGTGTGAGTTATATCATCATTTGCACAAAAGGCAGAACATTCAAGGACATCACGTCTACTGGTCAAATAGTAAAGTAAATATACTTTCACAAGGGAAGGTTAAAAGGTGAATACCTATCTATCCTACGCAACTATTGATTGTAGATTCTATCACCACATCGAGTCAATGTTTTTCGATAAAACTATTAATTTTCTTTCATGTCGGGGATTGTTGGAAAAATTATATTTTTTATGAGAACTTTGAGGCATATTCTCAATAGGTAAAGGTGGAGAGTTGAATCATAATTTTATGGTTTTATATTCTACTCCATGAGACCTTTACAACGGTATATCATATGCTCAAAATGATTGAGTGGTGAATGAGAAATCGATACTCAAAGTAAGCTACTTGGAGATATTGTTGAGGAAAAGTAAAGGCTTAGATCCCTATTTTCATACAAATTCCACTTTAAACTAAATTTAACTCTATATTTTCACTCAAATCCATAAATTTTAAATTTTCACAATTTAGTCCCTATTACTTAAAATTTACAATTTGTTCTACAATTTAATCCTTTTTTCATTTCTAGCTTAAAAATCTATCAATTTAATCCCTAATACTAAAATTATTCAACATAGACAAAAATTAGAAACTTAATAATTTCTAAAATTTCGGCATGGGTCAGGTAGTATTTAACACCGAGATTCCAAAAACATAAAAATTACAAGAAAAAGGGAGTAAATTGACTAACCAATTGAGATTGAAACTTTGAAACCCCTAAGGCCCTTCGTCTTTCTCCTTTCTCTTTTTCTTTCTTTCTTTCTTTTCTAATTTGTTTGGCTGTCTCTGTTTCTTTCTCTATTTCTTTTTCTTTTATTTATTTACTTATTATAATATAATATATATACTTAACATTTAAGTAAATCTATTATAATATATATTTTAACTTTAAATTTTATAATAATATACACTTATGCCGCCTCATTTATGAGCAACGAAATAATTGCTTCTTTAGTCCCTTTAATTTTTCTTTAAACTATAATTCAACTTTCGTCCTTTATGCAATTTAGTCCTTATACCTAATTACTCTTAATTCATGCAAATTCACCTAACTAAAACCTAATTAACTACACAACTAGCTTCGTAAATATTTATACGAGTCTAATTTAGGGTAATGGAGTCTCAAAAATACACTTGCTGACACCCCTGACTATCGGGTTGTTACAATTCTCCCCCTAAATAAATTTTGTCCCCGAAATTTACCTCAAAAGAGGTAGGGGTACTGAGATCTCATAGTTTTTTTTCCGGTTCTCAAGTCGCTTCCTCAACACTATGATTACGCCATAATACTTTCACTAACAGAACTAGCTTATTACACAATTCTTTCACTTCTTGTGCCAAAATTTCAACCGATACTTCTTCATATGAAAAATCAGGTTGAATCTCAATATCTTCCATCGAAATAATATGAGATGGATCCAATTTGTAACAGCCCGGTTTAGACCCTAGTCAGACAGTGGTTTCAGGACCACAAATCTGAGTTAGAAAAATATTTTAATATTATTTTCCGTGCTTATAGTATGTGAATTGACATGTGTGAAATTTCTGTGATTTAATTTATCCGTTTGTGTGCTTAATTTAAAAAATGACTTAATCGCGTAAAATGCAAAAGTGGCTAGCTATTTGTTAAAGTGCTATTTTGCTATGGCTTTTATAATATGAGGTCTTTATGTTGATATTTGACCATTGTAAGTGTGCATGGACGGTAATGGGCTTGTATTATAAGTTTTATCATTAAAATTGTTAAGGTTAGTTTAGTAAATTAGTTAATTATGTTAATATAATAAAACATAAACTAAAAACCATGCATGTTGTTCATATTTTTGGCCAAAATTATCAAAGAAAAAGAAAGAAAAAGAGCAAAAAACATTCGGCCATAGTCCAAGCTTGATTCAAGGTTCGTTTTTACTTAGTTTTTGATAATTTTTATGTTTTTGAGATCGTTGCTTCGAATACTAGCTAGCCCATGCTTGAATTTTTGAATTGGTTGTGGATTTTGTGATTTTCCATTGTTGATAGTTTGAGATTTTTGTGGTTTGATGATGAAAAACAAATCTTTATTGATAGATTATTATGTTTAATTAAGTGTTTTTTTAGTAAAAATGTGTATTAAGGATTAAATTATGAATTTTGTAAATTGAAGGGTCAAAATGTAAAATAAATGAAATATATGGGCTTATATGAACCAATGGAATATTCGGCCAAGCTTAGGTGTGGTAAAATTTAGAATATTTTCTGTTTTGTGAAATAGGGACTAAATTGTGAAAAATGTGAAATATTAGGGCTAAAATGCTATTTTCCCATTTATGTATTTTTGGATAATTTGATTAAATATATGATTAAACAATTCAAATTTATATTGAATTAGATCAAGAAAAGAAGAAATCAGGTTTGGAACGGGGGAAATCAAAAGTTGTCGAATAGTCGTCCCATTTCATTCGTCTTCGTCTGAGGTAAGTTCGTAAGTGAATAAAGGATGTTAAATTAAATGTATTTATTTTATACATAGCCAAATTGAATTGTATGTATGTATACTATAAAGCCGAATTAAATTTAGCATGGGATTAATTATGAGCTTAATTCATTTGATTTATGACATCCGAAAGCCATACAAACCTCAGGAATTTTGATATATGATATCGTGTAAGACCATGTCTGGGACATCGGCATCGTATATGATTTCTTTTAAGACCCTATTTGGGACAGTGACATCGTTATTTGAATACATGTAAGACCACGTCTAGGACGTTAGCAATGTACGAGCTGTAACACCCTGAACCCATGTCCGTCGCCGGATCAAGGTCACGAGGTATTACCGAACTAAAGTACAGATCCGAATATTTATGTAAGTCATATTCATATATATAAAGTATATGGCTAATTAAAGGTTAATCATACAATATAATTCATATTACAATTTGACATGTCTCAAAGCTATACTATATGTACACATGATTTACAAACATATTACTCAAATCATATGCACAACATGGAACACCCCGAACCCGAAACCGACACCGGAGTCGAACACGAGGTGTTAACTGGCTTTAACCCCTTACAAAATTTATTTTCCAGACACTGCCCAATCTGTGTACTAGCCGCTTTAAAAATCATATCTTGAGTTTCGTAACTCGAAAATCAGTTTCGTAATTTTTCCCAGAAACTAGACTCATGTGCCCATCTATGTATTTTTTTCTAGAATTTTTGGTTGGGCCAATTAGTACAGTTTATTAGTCAAAGTCCCCCAAGTTGCAGGGGTCGACTACACTGACCTTTGCCCATTACGACTGGGATATCTCCCTGCACGGGGCTTCAATACTGTTGCCGTTTGTTTCTATGAAAACTAGACTCAGAGAGGAATCTGCACATATATGGTACGACCCCTAATTATCTCTGGTTAATTTATAATGAATTTCCAAAGTCGGAGCAGAGAATCCAGAAACCGTTCTGGCCCTGTCCCACTAAAATCTGATTATCTCTTAATATACTGCCCATATGATCTTTTCGTTACTTCCTCATGAAAGCAGACTCATCGAGCTTCGATTACATAATTTATTCATCAATTAATTCCACTCCCACTATTTTTAGTGATTTTTCAATCTCATGACACTGCTGCTGCCAGCATCTGTTACGAAAGTAACTAGGTCCATTTCATGCCTACCCTTGATCCAATTCAATCGAACATTCGTGCCATTTTCGCATGGCTTAAAGTTTACATGCCATAATTCAAACACAACGTACTAGCTTATACATGCCAAAATGATCTTCTAAACACACTAAGAAGAAAGTACCAAAACTTGCTATCCGGTGTGATGACTTCAATGACGGCCCGACCCCGCAAAAATAGATGAGTCCAAGCAACCTATAGTGGGTGACAAGGAAACATCGAGTGAGTTTATAACTCAGTAAGTCATAAGCAATGCACTACCATCTATCAACAACATTATCACAAGAGGAAACAAAATGGAACGAGACAATTTACTCCATCCATACCGAACCATACCATAGTTCATCCAACTTATCAATTCAATTTCATATCAATTCATGCATTCACATTCTATATACTCATCAATAGGACATTGAAGCAATTTCATAAATCGATTTATTTTCGTTACAATCAAACGACTATACGACCTTTCACCCATCCTACGATAAAACTTATGTACGTGACTTCAAGTATATTTGTCACATAGGTTCGAACTTACCGAGCTCAACACCAAGTATAAGCATAGCACCTATTAGCCACGTACTCAAGACACTTACCCGACCCGCTGTCCGCGATCGACTCAATAGTGTCGCACACATAGTGTCCATAATAATTCACGAATGTATATTGAGCCCGCACACTCAGTGCTATATAATCAACTCGCACACTTAGTGCCACGTAATCAAATCGCACACTTAGTGCTACATAGTCAGACTCGCACACTTAGTGCCGCATGGTCAATTCGCACACTTAGTGCATCATATTCATTTCATACACTGAGTGCAACATAGTCAAATCGCACCCTTAGTGCTGTACAATTTAATCCCGCGCACTTAGCGCCCATCTCATGGTCATAAATGGTTATCCCGCACTTTTAGTGCCGGGATCAACAACTCAGTACATCTTACCTCTTTTCATTCATTCAACAATTTCATCATCACATACGTACATGCATATATATATGTATATTTATTCATTCCAATCAGCATCAATACATACACATTATGACCATTTGAAATACTACCCACTACATGCTTAATGACTTACTTTATGTTGGGTAAAATAATTCCGAGTCGGCTACTCGATGACCTTCGATTTCCCCTTGTTGGACGCCTCTTCTTTAGGTTCTTGAGCTTAAATAATACAAATAAGAGTATTCAATATTTAACTCAATAACATGAATTTATTTATCACATTCGGCAATCACACATCATTAAATTTTCAAACCAAGATGTCATTATATGACCACATATACACATATCCATATACTCAAGCTCAATAATTATAATGTAATATCATGTACCCACTTTAAGTATATTGCCGAATATACTTAATCATACATACACCTAACCAAAACAATTTCCTAAAATCTTCATATCATTTATACACTAGGCCGATTGCCCTCACCAAGTTCACCTATGTTCTTCAACAATTCCTTCATTGATCAAGCACATATTCGGCTAAGAAATGGCAATTTTAGCAACCTTCGATTTAGTACTTAACTTTTACCACATATCAAATAACTCATTTCCTTACTCATGTGACCACGTATATTCGGTCATGCATACACACATAAAATCAATTTGGAGACTCTATCAATCCAACATACATTCGGCACCTTCATCCACCATTCTACCAAGCATGTAATATTCAAACACAACCAAACCCACATTCGGCCCTAGCTCATAACAAGGTAGCCGATTTATTTTTTTTTATAGTTCAAACACTCCTCTATCATCATTCACCTAACTTTAACATGAACCAACAAAACTCACCATTTCTCATCCAAATAACATGAACAACAACCATTCCTTGAACCCTTTCTCATGACCGATTGCTCATGTTATCAACAAGATTCAAGGTTTAAACATGGGCTATTTAAAACATGCATGCATCTCAAAGACAACATCAAACATACCTTAGTCTAGCAACCACCATAGCCGATTTTCTCAAGCCTTTTTCCCCCTCCTTTCTTTCCTCTATTCGGCCAAGGATGTTCAAGAATGAACTCTTTTTTTTTTCTTTCTTCAATTCACGGCAACAAGGGGGGGTGAGACCATGTTATTTTTTTTTCCATCACCCTTCCTTTCATTTTTTTAATCACCATGCTTATTATTTTATTTTTCTTAACATGCATCACTAGCATAACATGTTGGAGACATGTTTCCACCTATAGCATGGCCGGCCACTACATATTAGAGAGGGGGAATTTGACATGCAAGTCCCCTTTTTTTCTTCCACATGCACTAATAGGTCCTCATGCATTGACCTATCACATTTTTAAATTTTCTCATATAAGTCCTATTGACTAAATTCACATGCAATCGACTAAATCGAAGCTTGAAATTTTTACACATTCATGATTACATATTCTAGACAATAAACATCACATTCAAACCTTTCGGTGACTCGGTTTAGCGGTCCCGAAACCACTTCCCGGCTAGGGTCAATTTTGGGCTGTCACAACTCTCCCCCACTTAAGAAATTTTCGTCCTCGAAAATCTTACCAGTAAATAGGTTTGGATATCGTTCTTTCATCGAGCTCTCGGGTTCCCAAGTTGCTTCCTCGATCCCGTGTTTGAGCCACAACACCTTAACCAACGGAACCCCTTTGTTTCGCAACTCTTTCACCTCACGAGCTAGGATACGTATCGGTTCTTCTTCATAACTCATATCGGCTTGAATTTCAACCTCTGATGGGCTAATTATATGCGACGGATCAGATCGATAGCGTCGAAGCATCGAAACATGAAAGACATCGTGAATCTTT
Source organism: Gossypium hirsutum (assembly GCF_007990345.1). NCBI lineage: Eukaryota > Viridiplantae > Streptophyta > Magnoliopsida > Malvales > Malvaceae > Gossypium > Gossypium hirsutum. The sequence goes on from NC_053442.1 coordinate 55,018,135, forward strand.
TCAAGCTCAGGGGGCAAAATCAATCTATACGCAACTGGCCCCACTCGTTCGGAGATTTCGTACGGCCCAATTAATCTCGGGCTCAACTTGCCCTTACGGCCAAACCTAAGTACCTTTTTCCAAGGCGAAACTTTAAGGAACACTTTATCTCCCACCTGATATTCAATGTCCTTCCGTTTCAGATCCGCATACGATTTCTGACGATCTGTGGCTGCCTTCAAACTTTCACGGATTACTTTTACTTTCTGTTCGGCATCTTTAATCAAATCAACTCCGAAAATTTTACTTTCACCGAGCTCGGTCCAAAACAATGGTGTACGGCATTTACGACCGTACAAAGCCTCGTAAGGTGCCATCTTAATACTTGATTGAAAACTATTGTTGTAAGCGAATTCAATCAAAGGTACATACCGTTCCCATGAACCACTAAACTCAAGGATGCAGCATCTCAGCATGTCCTCGAGTATCTGAATTATCCGCTCGGATTGACCATCGGTTTGGGGATGAAAAGTGGTGCTAAAATGCAGCTTGGTACCCAGAGCTTCTTGCAATTTCTTCCAAAATCGCGAGGTGAATCTCGGATCTCTTTCCGACACGATAGAAATAGGTACTCCATGTAATCTCACAATCTGAGTAACATACAATTCGGCTAGTTTATCCAATGAAAAATCCGTACGCACGGGGATAAAGTGAGCCGACTTAGTCAGCCTATCAACAACAACCCAAATCGCATCCTTCTTACTTGCGGACAATGGCAGTCTGGACACAAAGTCCATTGTGACTCGGTCCCATTTCCACTCGGGTATCATGATCGGCTGAAGTAACCCTGAAGGCACTTGATGTTCCGCTTTCACTTGTTGACATATTAAACATCTCGAAACAAAGTCGGAGATGTCTCGCTTCATACCATGCCACCAAAACCGACGTTTCAAGTCGTTGTACATTTTCGTGCTCCCCGGGTGAATTGACATTCGGCTACAATGGGCTTCGTTCAGGATCATCGGAATGAGTTCCGAATTCCTTGGAACGCACAAACGACTTCTAAACCTCAAACAACCATCATCATCAATCTGAAACTCCGATTCCTTGTTCGGAACACACTCAGCTCGTTTTGCAACCAATTCATCATCGACTTTCTGAGCTTCACGAATTTGATGAGTTAATAATGGTTTGGCTTTTAATTCAGCTACTAACACATTGTCAGGTAGAATAGACAAGTGTACATTCATCGCTCGCAAAGCAAACAGTGATTTCCGGCTTAAGGCGTCCGCAACCACATTAGCCTTTCCCGGGTGGTAATCAATGACAAGCTCGTAATCTTTCAACAATTCAAGCCAACGTCTTTGTCGCAGATTCAAGTCCCGTTGAGTCATCAAATATTTGAGACTTTTGTGATCCGAAAACACATGGCACTTCTCGCCAAACAAATAATGTCGCCATATTTTCAATGCAAACACAATGGCGGCTAGTTCGAGATCATGGGTCGGATAATTTCTCTCGTGTGGCTTCAATTGTCTCGACGCATAGGCCACAACTCGACCTTCTTGCATCAATACGCAACCCAACCCGAGTAGGGATGCGTCACTATAAACGACAAACTCTTTACCCGATTCGGGTTGTACCAAAATTGGAGCTTCAGCCAGATGAGTTTTCAGTTGATCGAAGCTTTTCTGACATTTCTCCGTCCATTCGAACTTAACATCCTTCTGAAGTAGCTTCGTCATTGGTGTGGCTATCATCGAGAAACCTTTGACAAATCGTCGGTAATAACCGGCGAGCCCTAGAAAGCTCCGGACTTCGGTAACATTTCTCGGAGGCTTCCAGTTAAGTATGGCTGAAATTTTGCTCGGGTCAACCCGAATACCCGATGCGGATACCACATGACCCAAGAAGCTAACCTCTCTTAGCCAGAACTCACACTTACTGAACTTAGCATATAACTGCTTATCCCGCAAAATTTGCAACACTAGCCTCAGATGCTCAGCATGTTCGGCCTCATCTCTTGAATAGACCAAGATGTCATCAATAAACACAACTACGAACCGATCCAAATACGGCCTAAAGATCCGATTCATCAAATCCATAAACACCGCAGGGGCATTAGTGAGCCCAAACGGCATCACTAAGAACTCATAGTGACCGTACCTCGTTCTGAAAGCAGTTTTGGGTACGTCCGAATCTCGAATCCGCAACTGATAATAACCCGATCTCAAATCTATCTTTGAAAACACCGATGCCCCCTTTAATTGATCGAACAGATCATCAATACGCGGCAACGGATATTTATTCTTTATCGTCACTTTATTCAGTTGACGATAATCAATGCACAACCTCTTGGTTCCGTCCTTCTTTTTCACGAACAATACTGGTGCACCCCAAGGTGAGAAACTCGGTCGAGCGAAACCTCTATCCGTCAATTCTTGCAACTGAGCTTTCAACTCTTTTAACTCGGTTAGTGCCATACGATACGGAGCGATCGAAATAGGCGTAGTTCCAGGTACAAGCTCAATACCAAACTCTACCTCCCGAACAGGTGGCAAACCCGGTAACTCTTCAGGAAAAACATCCGGGTATTCACAGACCACCGGCACCGATTCGGGATTCTTTTCTAACTCCTTGTCATCAAGTACATACGCGAGGTATGCTTCGCACCCTTTCCTTACATATTTCTGGGCCAACATTGCTGATATCACAGCTGGCAACCCCCTTAAGTCCGCAGACTCAACTCGGATTATCTCGTTATTTGCGCACCTCAAATCGATAGTCTTGCTTTTGCAATTCACAACCGCATCATGCGCGGTTAACCAATCCAAACCAAGAATAACATCAAACTCGTCGAACGGCAAAAGCATCAAATCAGCCGGAAAACAGGATTCTCGGATTATTAGAGGGCATCTCTTACACACTTTATCAACAAGTACGCATTGACCCAAAGGGTTTGATACTCGAATTACGAGCTCAGTAGACTCAACAGGTAGAGTCTTACTGGTTGCTAAGGTTTCGCATACATATGAATGAGTAGAACCAGGGTCAATCAATGCAATCACATTAGTATCAAAGAGAGTGAAGGTACCAGTGATGACGTCGGGGGAGGATGCCTCCTCTCGTGCGCGAATGGCATATGCTCTAGCAGGAGTACGGTTCTCGGCGCGATCGGCCGTATCAGAGGCCCCCCTCTGACTACCACCCCTGCCTCCTAATACTCTCGGTGGTCTACCTCTAGATGTCACTCCACTAGGTCTTGCACCTTGAATCTTATTCTTCTCATCCAGCTCCGTGCAATCTCTAATGAAGTGGTCCTTCGAACCGCATCCGTAACAGGCCCTGTTAGTAGACTTGCCCCAACATTCACCTAGGTGTCGTCTTCCACATTGGGGACATTCAGGTTTCTCGTGACGATTATTGCCCACACTAGCTACCGAAGTAGCTCGGGAGCCCATCGATGGTCTTGCCCTGATGGAAATTCCCGCAGTCGCCCTCGACTTATTAATGTCCTCCCTGAACTTCTTCACAGCTGAGAACGGAGCTTTACCCGTCGATCTTTTACGATAATCTCTAGCTTCAAATTCAGCCTTCCTCTTCTCCTTTCCAAGTTCCTTCGCCTTGCAGGCTCGTTCGACTAGTGTTACGAATTCTTTTATTTCCAAAATACCCGTTAGTAGCTTTAAATCTTCATTCAATCCTTCCTCGAATCTTTTGCACATAGCAACCTCATCAGCTACACACTCCCGGGCATACCTACTAAGTCTTACGAATTCATGTTCGTATTCAGATACAGTCATACGGCCTTGCTTGAGTTCCGAGAACTCCTTACGCTTCTGGTCAATGAACCGTTGGCTAATAAATTTCTTCCGGAATTCCGTTTGAAAGAAGTCCCAAGTTACTCGCTCGTTCGGGACTATGGAAATCAAGGTCCTCCACCAATAGTAGGCTGAGTCTCGCAACAAAGATACAGCACATTTTAGACATTCATCGGGTGTGCATGACAATTCATCGAACACCCGAATGGTGTTATCAAGCCAGAACTCGGCCCTTTCGGCGTCATCAGTTACTATGGCCTTGAACTCCTCGGCCCCACGCTTCCTAATCAAGTCTACAGGTGGCTTACTCAGCCTCACAGGATCAGTGACTGATGGCCTTACAGGCTCTTGGGGTGGATTATTCAAATTTGGGAATTGTTGGACAGCCGGGTTGGCTCGGGCATATTGCGCGACCCACTCATTCATCATGGTAAAGAAGGCTTGTTTAGCCCCCTCACCTTGATTATTCGCAGATGACTGAGGTTCAACAGGCGGCGTCCCTTGTGCAGGAGCAGCCGCTACGCTCTCAACGTCATCCGCTAGGGTTCTTTCTTCACCGGGATCCATTTACTAATCAAGACAAAAACATTTCAACCGTCAGAAGTCATCACCCTTTTAAACATTAACATTATGGCATGTATAGCTAGACTCATAGGTGCTATGGTAGTCCTAGAACCGACTAAAACATAGCTCTGATACCAATAAAATGTAACACCCCAAACCCGAAACCGACACCGGAGTCGAACACGAGGTGTTAACTGGCTTTAACCCCTTACAAAATTTATTTTCCAGACACTGCCCAATCTGTGTACTAGCCGCTTTAAAAATCATATCTTGAGTTTCGTAACTCGAAAATCAGTTTCGTAATTTTTCCCAGAAACTAGACTCATGTGCCCATCTATGTATTTTTTTCTAGAATTTTTGGTTGGGCCAATTAGTACAGTTTATTAGTCAAAGTCCCCCAAGTTGCAGGGGTCGACTACACTGACCTTTGCCCATTACGACTGGGATATCTCCCTGCACGGGGCTTCAATACTGTTGCCGTTTGTTTCTATGAAAACTAGACTCAGAGAGGAATCTGCACATATATGGTACGACCCATAATTATCTCTGGTTAATTTATAATGAATTTCCAAAGTCGGAGCAGGGAATCCAGAAACCGTTCTGGCCCTGTCCCACTAAAATCTGATTATCTCTTAATATACTGCCCATATGATCTTTTCGTTACTTCCTCATGAAAGCAGACTCATCGAGCTTCGATTACATAATTTATTCATCAATTAATTCCACTCCCACTATTTTTAGTGATTTTTCAATCTCATGACACTGCTGCTGCCAGCATCTGTTACGAAAGTAACTAGGTCCATTTCATGCCTACCCTTGATCCAATTCAATCGAACATTCGTGCCATTTTCGCATGGCTTAAAGTTTACATGCCATAATTCAAACACAACGTACTAGCTTATACATGCCAAAATGATCTTCTAAACACACTAAGAAGAAAGTACCAAAACTTGCTATCCGGTGTGATGACTTCAATGACGGCCCGACCCCGCAAAAATAGATGAGTCCAAGCAACCTATAGTGGGTGACAAGGAAACATCGAGTGAGTTTATAACTCAGTAAGTCATAAGCAATGCACTACCATCTATCAACAACATTATCACAAGAGGAAACAAAATGGAACGAGACAATTTACTCCATCCATACCGAACCATACCATAGTTCATCCAACTTATCAATTCAATTTCATATCAATTCATGCATTCACATTCTATATACTCATCAATAGGACATTGAAGCAATTTCATAAATCGATTTATTTTCGTTACAATCAAACGACTATACGACCTTTCACCCATCCTACGATAAAACTTATGTACGTGACTTCAAGTATATTTGTCACATAGGTTCGAACTTACCGAGCTCAACACCAAGTATAAGCATAGCACCTATTAGCCACGTACTCAAGACACTTACCCGACCCGCTGTCCGTGATCGACTCAATAATGTCGCACACATAGTGTCCATAATAATTCACGAATGTATATTGAGCCCGCACACTCAGTGCTATATAATCAACTCGCACACTTAGTGCCACGTAATCAAATCGCACACTTAGTGCTACATAGTCAGATTCGCACACTTAGTGCCGCATGGTCAATTCGCACACTTAGTGCATCATATTCATTTCGCACACTGAGTGCAACATAGTCAAATCGCACCCTTAGTGCTGTACAATTTAATCCCGCGCACTTAGCGCCCATCTCATGGTCATAAATGGTTATCCCGCACGTTTAGTGCCGAGATCAACAACTCAGTACATCTTACCTCTTTTCATTCATTCAACAATTTCATCATCACATACGTACATGCATATATATATGTATATTTATTCATTCCAATCAGCATCAATACATACACATTATGACCATTTGAAATACTACCCACTACATGCTTAATGACTTACTTTATGTTGGGTAAAATAATTCCGAGTCGGCTACTCGATGACCTTCGATTTCCCCTTGTTGGACGCCTCTTCTTTAGGTTCTTGAGCTTAAATAATACAAATAAGAGTATTCAATATTTAACTCAATAACATGAATTTATTTATCACATTCGGCAATCACACATCATTAAATTTTCAAACCAAGATGTCATTATATGACCACATATACACATATCCATATACTCAAGCTCAATAATTATAATGTAATATCATGTACCCACTTTAAGTATATTGCCGAATATACTTAATCATACATACACCTAACCAAAACAATTTCCTAAAATCTTCATATCATTTATACACTAGGCCGATTGCCCTCACCAAGTTCACCTATGTTCTTCAACAATTCCTTCATTGATCAAGCACATATTCGGCTAAGAAATGGCAATTTTAGCAACCTTCGATTTAGTACTTAACTTTTACCACATATCAAATAACTCATTTCCTTACTCATGTGACCACGTATATTCGGTCATGCATACACACATAAAATCAATTTGGAGACTCTATCAATCCAACATACATTCGGCACCTTCATCCACCATTCTACCAAGCATGTAATATTCAAACACAACCAAACCCACATTCGGCCCTAGCTCATAACAAGGTAGCCGATTTATTTTTTTTTATAGTTCAAACACTCCTCTATCATCATTCACCTAACTTTAACATGAACTAACAAAACTCACCATTTCTCATCCAAATAACATGAACAACAACCATTCCTTGAACCCTTTCTCATGACCGATTGCTCATGTTATCAACAAGATTCAAGGTTTAAACATGGGCTATTTAAAACATGCATGCATCTCAAAGACAACATCAAACATACCTTAGTCTAGCAACCACCATAGCCGATTTTCTCAAGCCTTTTTCCCCCTCCTTTCTTTCCTCTATTCGGCCAAGGATGTTCAAGAATGAACTCTCTTTTTTTTCTTTCTTCAATTCACGGCAACAAGGGGGGGTGAGACCATGTTATTTTTTTTTCCATCACCCTTCCTTTCATTTTTTTAATCACCATGCTTATTATTTTATTTTTCTTAACATGCATCACTAGCATAACATGTTGGAGACATGTTTCCACCTATAGCATGGCCGGCCACTACATATTAGAGAGGGGGAATTTGACATGCAAGTCCCCTTTTTTTCTTCCACATGCACTAATAGGTCCTCATGCATTGACCTATCACATTTTTAAATTTTCTCATATAAGTCCTATTGACTAAATTCACATGCAATCGACTAAATCGAAGCTTGAAATTTTTACACATTCATGATTACATATTCTAGACAATAAACATCACATTCAAACCTTTCGATGACTCGGTTTAGCGGTCCCGAAACCACTTCCCGGCTAGGGTCAATTTTGGGCTGTCACACAACATCTCAATAGTATTCAAATACTTAACAATAATTAAACACTTTATTTCATAATTCTGTACATGCTTATACGCATATTAATGTCCATAAGCAAATACGACTTTAACCACTCTGTAATATGTTCAGGTATATTCCATTAGTCATTAAAACCTTATGCATAATTAATCACATAGAAATACATCATTCAAGCATGATCATGTGCACATTTTACCATTCATTCCATTCTCTATTTGGCTATCAAGTTACAATATAAAATTTTATACCATTCATGCACTACTTATTTGATTAATATTAGCCATATCCTATATACATTAATAGAAAGATCAATCCACAATCAAAGATACCATAAGCGTATAACCAATGGTCTTACCTATTGATAGCCGAATATAGACATGCTTGTAATGTAATCATGTGATCAACTATATTAACCTATTTTTAATCCAAATGCAAGGCTAGACATAACTAATTATCACTAATAAATAATCAATCTAATGTGGCCATACTACTATTAATTCATATATATATAGCATTATACACCTAAATAAAATCCAACCTTTAAATAACCAAATTATCCATCAAATACCAAAACATATATAATCTGTCATATACCTGCTTACATAATAAAATCAAAGTATCCACCATTCAAAATTGTTCACAACTCAAACTTCCAAAAATTAGCTAACTATCAAACCAACGATTTAATCTAATTACCAATTTCTCATTGCCGAATTCCAACCAACATCCCAAATATATATGTACATATATACTAATAACATACTTTCATAATAGGTTCAAATTCTAGCCAAATATATATACACAAACTTTAACATATACTTTCATAATAAGCTTTTACTATAACCGAATACACATAAGTACTAATATCAAAATTAAGCAATTTTCGCATGGCTAAATTTATATATAAATACATACATCATAACTAAACAAGACAAGTGCTAGCCTATACATGCCATATATTCAAAGTTTCAAGCTTTCAAAATACCGAAATAAAGATCGATAGTGTGACGGATTTCCTTGACGATCCCTGAGCTCGTAACTAGCTTCCAAAATCTATAAAACATTGAACGAACAAATACACAGTAAGCTTAAATAGCTTAGTAAGTTGTAAGAAAAAAGTTTCAAAATTCACATACAAATTAAACAAGTAGGCTAAATTTCACTATTCTTGTACACATACATATATATATTCATATATAAGTGATTCGTTCATCTTTTCATGCTATACATATTACTTACCTTTATTCCTTTATTTTTGACTTCATATAATTCAAACATACCTGAAATTGTTTAATTCAAATACATGTTCGATTTTGCCATATAATTTCCCTATATACCATTCGAATTCATAGAAAAGATGCTTGGATAACTCAAAAGCTCGTACAATACCAACGTCCCAGACGTGGTCTTACATGTAATCAAATAACAATGCCATTGTCCCAGACAGGGTCTTACACATAATCATATACGATGCCAATGTCCCAAACATGGTCTTATACGTAAATCTCAAATCGAGGCCAACGTCCCAGACGTGGTCTTACACGATGTCACATTTCAACATTTCTGTAGTTCGTATGGCTTTTGGATGTTGTAAATCAATCGAATTAGGCTTGTAACTAATCAATCTATGTTGAATTTAATTCGGAAATGTATAAAATAAATACAATCAATTTAACAACATTTATTCACTTACGAACTTACCTCGGACGAAGACAAGCGGATGAAATCGACTACTCGACCACTTTCGACTTCCCCCGTTCTAATTCTGTTTTCTTTTGTTCTTGATCTAGATAAATTCAAATTTAGCTATTTAAGGACACATTTCATTCAATTTAAGTCATAACCACATAATTTGGGCAATTTTCACTTTAGCCTTCAAAATTTACATTTTTTACAATTTAGTCCTTATTTCATAAAATCACAAAATACACAATTTATCAAAACCATGCCTTAGCCGAATTTTCATATAGTCCTTAGCAATCCATATATTTATTTTATTTCACATTTAGGTCCCTAAATTTTCAAATTTCACAAATAAATCCCTAATTTGGATTTTTATCAAAAATTATTTAACAAAATTAAATAATCTTTCAAAAAATATTTATTTTTCATCATCAAACAACAAAAACAACAATTTCTCATCAATGGAAATTCAAAAAATACACAACCAATTCAAAAATTAGGATACGAGCTAGCTAGAACGAAGCAACGATATCAAAAACCGAGCTCAAAACATACCTTAATTGAGCTATGAATGTGACAAAACTTAAAATGCTTCAAAGCCTATTTCTTTCTTCAACATTCGGCAAAATGAAGCCATTTGCATGGCCATATTATGTTTTAATTAATTTAATAATAAGTTATTTACTAATTACTATTTTAGCCTTACTTAAAATCATAATATAAGTCACCTAACTCATGGACATAAATGTCCACTAACCTTATAATGGTATAATAACCATTTAAGGACTTCCCAGAAATCAAATCATGACAAATTGGCACTTTAACAATGAGAATGTCACTTTTACTTTTTATGCAATTTAGCCCTTTTCTAATTAAGCACACAAACGGATAAATTAAATCACGAAAATTTCACACATGTCAATTCACATACTAAAATCATGGAAAATAATATTAAAATATTTTTCTAACTCGGATTTGTGGTCCCAAAACCATTGTCCGAATAGGGTCTAAACTGGGTTGTTATACGAGCTTTTTGAGCGTCTGAGTATCCTTTTTGATTCCGAATGGTACAACGGGAAATGATATGGCAAAATCGAATGTGAGTTCAAATTAAACGATTCAGGTATGTTTGAGTTATATGAAGTTTGAAAATAAAGGTTAGTATAGTGTGAATAACATGAAAACATGAAGTAATCACTTAAATATGATTATATATTTAGGTATTTAAGATTGGGGAGAATACGGCCTACTTGTATAAATTATATGTGGTCTTTGAAAAACTATTTTCTTATGACTTACTAAGCTATTTAAGCTTACTGTGTGTTTGTTCGTTCATTGTTTTATAGATTTTGGAAGCTAGTTACGAGCTCGGAGATTGTCAAGGAAGCCCATCACACTATCGATCTCTATTTTGGTATTTTGAAAGCTTGAAACTTTGAACATATGGCATGTATAGGCTAGCATTTGTTTTGGTTGGTCTTGAAATTTGTATATACATAAGCCAAGCGAAAATGGCTAGAAATGATGCTTATGTTTATGTAGTTTTGATTATGATATAATTTCATGTTGGGATTTATATTTCATGGTGCTTATGTGTGGTGTGCTTGATATATGAATCAGTTTGATGTAATGAATTGGTTGATGTATGTGTTTAAGGTGTAGTTTATTATTGAATTGTTAAAGATGTAAATGTTTTATCTTGTGAATTGGCTTAGAAATATAAAAGAGCACATGTTCATGTTTGGTTAGAAATGGATAATTTGATTATACATATATAAACAGGTATATGACATGTTGTATATGTCTTAGTATTTGATGGTCAATTTGGTTAGTTTAAGGTTAGATTTTATTTAGGTGTATAATGCGATAGTCGAATTAATAGTAGTAAGGCCTTATTAATTTGATTATTTATTGGTGATAATTTGCTATGTCTAGGTATGCATTCGGTTTAAAATAGGATAATTTGGTTTGATCACATGATTATGTTACAAGCATGTTTATATTCGGCTAGTAATAGGTAAGACCAATAAATATATGCCTATGGTATCATTGGTTGTGAATTGATTATTCTATTAATGATAGGAAATGGCTTAATTTGGTCTAAAAATGAATGGAAAAACTTGTACCATTTATGTGGTTAACCTTGTTGGCCGATTAGACAAGGAATGCATTTAGAAAGCATGTGTAATTTTGGCATGATGCATAGCTCTTGAGAATTTGGTATGTTTGATTTAGAAAATGTATTTAGAAATTGGCTAATATTAGTCAAATCAGTAGTGCATGAATGGAGTATAGTTTTATATGGTAACTTGCTAGCCGAATAGAGGGTAGAATGAATGGCAATGTGTGCAAATGATCATACTTGAATGATTTATTTCGATGTGGTTAAATGTGCATAAGATTTTAATTTTTAATGAAATATGCTTGATCATATTATGGACTGCTTAATGCCACATTTACTTATGGACATTAAGCTATAAGCATGTACAGAACTATGAAGTAAAGTGTTTAATTTATGTTAGGTATTCGAATACTATTAAGGTGATGTGCACATGATTCGAGTTATGTGTTTTGTAAAGCATGTATATATTGTATAGCTTTTAGGCATGTTTATTTGTTTGAAAATATGATTATATACATGGTATGGATTCGAGTAAATTTTCTGAGGTATGATTTGTATTTGTAATGAGTAATAATGTATGTTTAACATTTAATTAGCTATATGTTATATATATATATATGAATATGACTTGTATGAACTTTGATCTAACCGATAATGCCTCGTTACCCTAATTCGGCGATGGATACGGGTTAGAGGTGTTACACAATTGATATCTTCTAAGCATTGAAAGGTGAAAAACATCATGTATTTTCTACAACTCTGCAGGCAAAACTAAACGATACTCAACTGGACCCACTCTTGCTGTGATCTCATACGGTCCAATAAATCGAGGACACAGTTTTCTTTTTCGACCAAATCTCAAAATTTTATTCCAAGGCGAAACTTTAAGAAATACTTTATCACTAATAGAATATTCAATATCTTGACATTTCAAATCTGCATATGATTTCTGTCTGTAAAAACCATTTTGAATTTTCTTAACAATGTCTTCCGTTTCTTGAATTAATTCCAACCCGATCATTTTTCTTTCACTCAATTCCATCCAACAAATAGGTGATCACACCTGATTTAAAATCAATAACACAAGTACAAAGCATACCTTCCAAAATCTGAATAACACGCTCATATTGTCTGTCAATCTGCAGATAAAAACTATGCTAAAATTAAGTCGCGTACTAAGAGATTCATACAACTATTTCCAAAATCTCGAAGTTAACCGTGGATCTCGATCAGAAATTTTTGACATAGGGACACCGTGCAATCTCACTATTTCTTGAATATAAACTTCAGCAAGTTTTTGAAGTGACCAATCAGTTCTGACTGAAATAAAATGAGCCGATTTCGTAAGTCGATCAACAATCACCCAAATAGCATTTTTCTTACTTGCTCGTAAAGGTAACCTCGTTACAAAATTCATCGTGATACAATCCCATTTCCATTCAGGAATAGAAATAGGCTGAAGTAATCCGGTAGAAACTTGATGTTTTGCCTTAACTCGCTGACAAGTTAAACATTTACCCACATACTCGACCACATCTCTTTTCATTCCTGGCCACCAATAAGATTCTCGCAAATCGCAATACATTTTCGTTTCTCCAGGATGCAAAGCAAAAGGACTATCATGAGCTTCACTAAGTATTCGCTAAGTATCAACTCTTTCAATTTAGAAACATCACACAAATTCGATTATGAAATCTCAAGCAACCACAATTATCAATGCTAAAATTTTCTAATATACCATTCTGAACCATTTCTCTTTTCTTCGCCAATTTGTCATTTTCTAACAGCTCTGGCTTAATCTGATCAAACATCATTGGTTTGATTTTTAAGTCAGCTAATACACTTCCATCATCATTGATACTGAGTTGAGTAATATTGCTCGCAATTCAATTGCTGCTTTTCTACTTAGCGCATCAGCTACAACATTAGCTTTACCAGGGTGGTAATCAATAACACAATCAAAATCTTTCAGAAGTTCTAGCCAACGACACTATCTCAAATTCAATTCCTTTTGAGATAAGAGGTATTTGAGACTCTTCTAATTGGTATAAATATAACACTTTTCACCATACAGATAGTGTCTCCATATCTTTAGGGTAAAAACCACAGTAGCTAGCTCTAAATCGTGTGCCGAATAATTGTGTTCTTGCATTTTTAGTTGACGAGATGCATAAGTAATCACTTTCCCGTCTTGCATCAAAATACAACTAAGACCGCTCAAAGAAGCATCACTATAAATGACAAAATCCTTTCTATAATAATCGAAAACCTTTAGTAGATTACCTTTGGAGTTATTCTTATATTCCTATATTTCCTTTTTTACTCAATTGGTCTCTTATTTCTTTTCTTTTTTTTTTCCACTTAACCAGAAACCCTTTCTTCATTTAGTTTTCTTAAAATCATCTCTATAATTCTATAGTTCCTTTCTACGTAATTTACCTACCTTATCATTTATATTCATTCTCTATCATTTCTTTTCATTTCTTTTCATTATTATTCCTATCACAACTATCTCATACAAATCACGACACTATTCTTTTAACATTTTCTTTTAGACTCTACTTTTTTTATACTTTTATACTCTCATTTTCATTTCCTTTCTTTTCTTTCTCTTTTCGAGGCAAACAATGATTATCCCAGTTATGGATCAGAGTTATTACTCTTAATCCAACCTTTTAGAAATCTATTGGCTCAGCTGCTGCCAATGATCTCTTTGAGGTAACTGTTCTTTCCAAACTTTGCCTCTTTTATTACACAATTTACAGCTTTGCTATTTCTTCTTCTTCTTCTTCTTCTTCTTCTTCCTACACTTAGATCATTCTTTATTCACTAATTCTTAAAATCATTTCGCTACCTTTTTATGTTCTTTAAAGTACTCACACTATTTTTCATGGTCAATTCTATTCTTATCTTCTATAATCTAATTTGAATTTTTTTAATATTCAATTTATCCTCTTATTAATGCCCATTACAGACTATTTCTTGGATTTCTCAATAATTCTGAACAATCCTTTATTCCATGTCTTTTAGAGCCATTTTTAAAGCATCTTTCAGAAAATATCCAATATTCACCTCAATGAGATTTTCTTTTTCGCATTTATCACAAGGTCGAATAGTTCTTTTCCTTAAACCTTTAATACTTGCCTTAGAGATAACCTAAGACCCTATTTTATCTTGCTCTTTATGTTTGTATACGAGTACAAATTCTCAAGCTTCGTTACCTTTCTTAGTTGATCGTGATAGAAATGAACTTGTCATCACTCTTTTACCTAATTCTTTTCTCTTTTCTTCTTGTCATACTTTTTCAAGAAAATCTTCAATTCATCTTCTCACTAAAATTTATACCTTAAAAATATACCATTGATAATTTTCACTTTTTTTAACAAAAATACTACGCTTCTTAACTTTAACTTATCTCTATTAATACATTATAATATTATATATCATCAATCTCTTAGACTTATTATATTCTCTTCATTCAAGAACCTCTATTTTCTTTTACTCTCTTACTAATATTGATTATTTTCTTAACTAAGATCTTTATTTCTTTCTTAAAAAAATTCATTTTCTGATCTTCATAATTGGAAAATATTACTATTCTATTCCATTTTCCATATTTCTATTATCTCTTCTATTTCCAAAAGACTAACCTTATATTAATATACCAAACTTTTCATTTAAAAGCTCTGACTTTCTAAGTTCTCATTCTATGCATGTACAACTATATATACATATATACTTATTTTCCTTCACATTCACTAGTCCCTAACTTTTACTTTGTCTTTACTTTTAACCACTTAAATCCATTTTTGCGTTTTCTTCCATCTCTGGTTCTGTATCTTCCCCCGGAGAATTCTCACTATTAAGTTCTAAATTCTCTTCAAATTCATCTTCTACGATCCAATTTTGAAATTCTTTAGGATTTTCTTCCTCTTCCATCTTTATAATGGGTATTGAATCTATAAATTATCTTGGGTCCTAACAACTAATTTTTCCATCCATGGCATGTCAAAGTCATTTTGCTTCCCAGTCAACTTTCGTGAACCTACACTTTGTCTCGCTATTTTCCTTACTCCATGAGAGATTATAAACTTCACATCGTACATAACTATATTCCAATAATTTTGTGGTACAAATGTCTTCCAAAGTTGGTCTAAAATCATTTGATGCTCTCGTTCTATTAATGTCCCTCTAAGGGTCAAGTATTGTACTTTATTCTTTCTAATCAGTTCATGACCCTTCCATAACACTTCTTGCATCTTTCGATTTACAGTAATAAGGTGTTGAACAATGTCTTCTTCTGGTTTCATTCTATAATCTTGCACTTCTCTCATCATCCTATCAACTTTCTCCTTCTGTGCTAAAGTTATTATCTCATCAGGCAATATCAGATTTATTGCCATTTCTTCCAATATCTATAATAGAAAATAAGTTTTTATCAAATTTCAGTATTCATCTATTTCTCTCTTGAGTCATTACTAAGTAATTCAAAATCATTTCCTTATCAGTAACAATCCAGATTTTCAAACTTATCAATACTTCTAATATAGATATCACATCTCATCACATCGATATATCCTATATGGCATGTACTTCTAGACTCGTTCTTTACCAAAAAATTAGAAAACCAAAGCTCTAATACCACTAAATGTAACACCCCTATACCCGGTTCGACCAAGGAACCTGATATAGGAATATTACATTTGGTGCCAAAGTGATTTTGGCAAATCACTAATATATTTGAACATTAAAAAAATTTTTAACTTATATTTTAGTCCCTACTACTTGAAACATACTTGATCTTCCTAAGTACATGTCATTCTATTCAAAATTTTGAAACATACCCTCTTGGCACTTGGAGATGTGATGAGATGGATGCTCACAACCTCAATTACAACTTTTCAAATCACTGTACCTAATCTGCTCACAGAAAACAAAACCGTACACTTTGTAAAACTCAGTGGTATTTCTATAATTCGAATAATTAAAGACAATAGGTTACAAATGTATAATTGAAATTTAAACATATATTAATATTTAAATATTATAATAACCATAACATATTTCATTTGTTTCACAAATATCTTAATTCCCATACTAATTATATAAATAACTTTTCACAATTTATTTCACATTTCATTATACAATTGTATTATCCAATCCATATTCATTTCATGAGTATATAACTCATATATTCCATATATTTGAAACATATTTCACATTCTATTTTCAATTCACTATTTCACTTCCATTTCTCATACCATGCCATTTCGATATCAATTATAAAAATTTATTATTCATTTACCCCTATTAAAACGACTCAGACTCGATCGGATACATGATCCAACCAAAATACACCAATTTGACACCTAGTGCCTCATCAGAAATTCGAACTAATAGATTGACTCCCAGTGTCTCATCGGCTAAACCGAAGTAAATTGGCACCTAGTGCCTCATCGAAGTAATCCAACGTAGTAAATTGACACCTAGTGTCTTAGCGAATCGAAGTCGAAGAAATCCCTAAACTCTTCCAATCCTATGGAATGCCATCTATATCTGACTCAGTCCAATACAGTTAATAGGGTTTAATTTCACAATTCAAAAACAATCAATATCCAATATCAATTTTTTCATATAATCACATGTACATATAAATTCAATGCAATATCAAAATGCCAAATACTTACCTCAATCACTTACCATAAACATTTAATCAAAATACAACAATTAATAACTAAGTTCGGATTATAAAAATACAAAACAGAAATTCCAAGCTATCCCTCGTCCACTTTATCTTTCCCCTTTTTAGTCGAGGGTTCCGGTACGATGTTAGCTACGGAATTAAAATAATTAAAAATCACCAATACAACACAATTCAATTTCATATTAAATATTTCAATTTTTACTCAATATTGCCTAATTTCAATTTAGTCCCTAAACCGAGACTAATTTTATTTCTTCACATTTAATCTTATATTTTCATACAAATTCCACTTTAAACTAAATTTAACTCCATATTTTCTCTCAAATCCATAAATTTCAAAATTTCAAAATTTAGTCCCTATTACTCAAAATTTACAATTTGTTCTACAATTTAATTCTTTTTCATTTCTAGCTTAAAAATCTATCAATTTAATCCCTAATACTAAAATTATTCAACATATACAACACTTAAAAACTTAATAATTTCTAAAATTTTGGCATGGGTCGGGTAGTATTTAACACCGGGATTCCAAAAACATAAAAATTACAAGAAAAATAGAGTAAATTGACTAACCAATTGGGCTTGAAACTTTGAAACCCCTAAGGCCTTTCGTCTTTCTCCTTTTTCTTTTTCTATTTCTATTTCTTTTATTTATTTACTTATTATAATATAATATATATACTTAACATTAAAGTAAATCTATTATAATATATATTTTAACTTTACATTTTATAATAATATACATTTATGCCGCCTCATTTATGAGTAATGATATAATTGCTTCTTTAGTCCCTTTAATTTTTCTTTAATTTATAATTGAACTTTCACCCTTTATGCAATTTAGTCCTTATACTCAATTACTCTTAATTCATGCAAATTCACCTAACCAAAGCCAAATTAACTACACAACTAGCTTCGTAAATATTTTTAATAAATATTTACAAGTCCAATTTAGGGTAATGGAGTCTTGGAAATACACTTTTTGACACCATTGACTATCGAGTCGTTACAAAGCCAAAGAAACGGAGTAATCGTTGGTCTCGTGTGAAGTTGGTTTTATCAAGGTAAGTTCATAGTCCTTGAACTCGAACTCTATTTATTTACTTTAATTAATTTAATTGTTACTTGATATCTAATTATATTATATATGTAATCAATTGAGTAGTCGAAGTGAAGAATTATGGAGTTATATATATGGTTATGGAATAGATCAAAGAGTTAATCATAGTCATTTGATGCAAACGGTTGATTTATGAAATGGGAGATTGTGGAGATATATTAATTACGTTTTTATTTTTTGGTTTAACCGACTAGTGCTGGGTACACTGAAATATTTGTAATGTTGGTATAACCAACTAGTGTTGGGCACACATATGATATTGTTAGTATATCTGACCAGCGTTGGGTGCAAAACATTTTCGATTTATCCAACTAGTGCAAGGCATAACTATTCTCAGATTATTTGACTAGCACTGGGCACAAAAATTGTCGGCTTAACCAACCAACGCAGGGCACAATTATTGTCGGTATATCTGACTAGCGCTGGGCGCAAAACTTTACTACGATATATCCGTCAGGCACCGGGTGCCAATAATGATATGATTGTTGATTACGAAAAAACAATTTATTGAATGAGTTTGGCAAAAGAGCTATAATGGGAAGAGTTGAGAATTATTTCTTGTAATATAGTGTGTGGCAAAGAACATTATATGTTTTGAGTACATGAATTATGGCTATTAAGTGTATGTTTAGTTCTTGTGGTTTAATGAAATTTATTCAGTATTTGATCATTCCTCTGTTTGCAGGTTATGTACGTATCTTTGATTGTTAATTCAACATCCACTAATAATCCCAGACTTAACATTGGTGAAGTATTATTTTTGAGTCTTGGCATGTACCTAGGATGTTAACATTATGAAATGGTCATTTTAATATTTAGTTATTTTTAAAGAAAGTTATATGTATATGATGTTTCTTTGTAAACTTTTGTCATATGTTTTGTTTTAATGCAAATGCTTGTACATAAGTTGTGGATGAATATGATTATGTTTTATGAGTTTGGCATTTTTTGGATATATTATGTGTGATTTGGTGAATGATATTACATGTTATTAAATGTATGAAATATTGTGTCAATGAGAGCACATTGGTTAGACACTTAGATTGTTTTTATTTGGTATGTTTTGACTTGTTTTGAGGTGTATTTGGTGATATGTTAAGGCTGGTTTTAGGTTTGAATTGATGGCCAAGTTAGGTGTAAAGTTTGGCTTATTTTTTAAGCAAATTTGGTACACACTGCCTGGGGCACGGGCTACCACACGGTCGTGTGCCACATACGGTCACCCTACACGATCGTGTGTCTTAATGTTTTCAGGTGCAGTTTTTACACGGTCCACAACACGGCCGTGTGTCCTAAAAATGTTTGTTACACGGTCTGGGACAAGGCTAGTGACACGGCTATGTGACCCAACATCAAATGTACACACGATTAGGCACATAGCTTGTGACATGGTCATGTGGCCTTAATTCGAATATACACATGGTTTAGAACATGGTTGTGTGTCCAGACTTCGAATGTCTACACAATCCGGGCTATGTCACATGGCCGTGTGACCCCTGTTTTCAAAGTTTTCAACTTTTCCTAATTTTTTGTTTTGTTGTGAATTGATCCCAGAATATTCCTAAACTATTTTTAGAGCCCCGTAAACTTGATTTGAAGCTTGTAAGTGCATGTTTATTATAAATTGAATGTGATTTGATTATTTACAATTTTATAGAATATTTGTTTCTATGTAATGTTTAATGTTTAAAATCTTATTGTAATACTTCGTAACCCTAATCTGACGACAGAGATGGGTTAGGGGTGTTTCATTTAGTGATATCAGAGCTATAAGTTTAGCCAATTCTTGGACTAAATCGAGCTCAAAATTGAGTCTAGATGTACATGCCAAAGTCGAGTCGAGATTGAGTTGGGATTTAGATGCTGATTATAATTGTTTTTGTTTTATAGTTAAAAGATTTCAGTTGAATTTAATAATGTAGTAGATCAAGAAATTCATATTGATGATGATACTATCGAGGAATTAGATGAAATTGAGTCGGTAACACTAAGTATTCAATTAGATGGTGCTCAATAAACAAGTGCTAATATAGGCACTAATGAAGGGAAAGATAATACAAATATACTATGTACTATTGTTGAAGCTCTTCAGAGAGTATCAGGAGTTTCTCCTTTGATGATGACCGTACCTGCGATTAAATGATCTCTCATTAAAGAATTGAGAAGGTATGGTGCTATAGAATTTGTTGGGTTAAAAGGAGCTGATCCATCAGCGGTTGAAATATGGTTGGAATTAACAACTCGGGTTCTTCAACAACTAGAGTGTAGTTCCCAAGAGCGTGTTATTTGTGTTGTTTCACTACTACAAGTGGAAGCCTATACATGGTGGTAAATTATTACATGACACATTTTTGTGGAAGCTATAGATTGGAAGTTCTTTTAAACTGAGTTTCAAAAGAAGAATATCAAAGAACTATATCTTGAAGATAGAAAACAATAATTTCTTTTGTTGAAGCAATGAGATTTATCTGTGGTAGATTATGAATGAGAGTATATGAGACTTAGCAAGTATGCAATGGAACTTGTTCCTATTGAAGAAGCAAGTTGTAAACACTTCCTACGTGTAATGCAGGATGAATCAAAAGTCAATTAGTTGCATTAGAGATTAAGAAGTTTGTGGACCCTTGTGAATAGGAAAAATGGTAGAGCAATCCTTGGGATTAAACAAGAAATCTGAACCTTCTCGTGTTATGGGGAAATGTTTTGGGACTCCTAGTTCGTATTCAGTACCAAAATGAAGCAAAAAGACTCGAGAACATGGGAATATAGCTGCAAGATCAACTACATTAAACAGAGTGTGAGATTGTCAAACTGCAATTTCTGTTAGTAGTGTGAAAGAACCGAATAGACCTTCGGAGGTGTCGAGCTGAGAACATTATGGGAAGAAACATTGGGAAAAATGTTGGAAATTGACAAAGGGTTGCTTTCGATGTGGATCATTGGAACATTTTGCTCGTGAGTGCCTGAAGAACGAAAATGGTACACCTTATGTTTCAAAGAGAGTTGCCTCAGCAGTTAGGGGTCGAGGGTCCAGTAGAGGTGGATCAATTTTGAAGAGTGGATTAAGAAAATGGAGCGAAATAGTTGCTCATCAACTTGATGCTAGAGCGCCGACTTGTGCTTATGTTGTGTGGCCACGTGATGAAGGAAATGATATTGATATTGTAGCAGGTATTTTTCTGTTATTCTCTGCACCTGTTTATACTTTGATAGATCATGATTTTTCTCATTCATATGTCAATACTAATCTGGTCAAATCTGGGAGTATGAAATTTGAGATGTCAAGAGTAACTATGTATGTATCAAGTCTGTTAGGTCAAACAATATTGGTGGATCAAGTCTGTAAACGATGCCCACTAAAAAAACAAAATTTGACTTTTCTAGTAGATTTATTAATCATGCCTTTTGGTGATTTTGACATAATCTGAGGTACGGATTGGTTAATCGAACATGAAGTGGTTCTTGACTGTCGAAAGAAGAGGTTTTTAGTTCAGGGTTCGAATAGTGAGTTTATAGAGGTTAATGATATTAAAACGAGTGGTTCAACTCAGATTATCTTGTCGATTGGAGCCAATAAATTATTGAAGCAAGGTTGCGAAGCTTTTCTAGCTTATGTTATTAACTCAAAGGCTGGGGATAGTAAAATAGATAAAATTTGATTTGTTTGTGAATTTCACGTTGTATTTTCTGAGAAATTGTCGAGATTACCACCTGATTGGAAGGTTAAATTTTTAATTGAAGTGTTCCCTAGTACAAATTCAGTGTCCATATCCCCTTATCGTATGACACCGACAGAGCTAAAAGAACTGAAGGTCTAATTGCAAGATTTATTGGAACGTGGTTTTATACGCCTTAGTATATCACCCTAGGGAGCTCCAATATTATTCGTTAAGAAGAAAGATGGCTCGATGTGTCTTTTTATTGACTATTGGTAATCGAACAAGTTGATAATTAAGAATCGGTACCCTCTACCTCGTATCAATGACTAAAATATTTTTCAAAATTGGTTTGAGATCGGGTTCTTATCAGATGAAGGTGAAAGACTATGATATACTGAAAATAGTATTTTGTAAACGTTATGGGCATTATGAATTCCTAGTGATGCCATTTGGGTTGACAAATACTCCTGCGACATTCATGGATCTCATGAATCACATTTTTCAACCTTAATTGGATCAATTTGTAGTAGTATTCTTTGAAAACATTCTAATCTATTCGAAAATAGAGGTTCATCATGAGCAGCATCTCAAAATTGTTCTGCAAGTTTTGCGAGAGAAACAACTTTACAAGAAGTTGAGTTAATGCGAGTTTTGGCTACTCGAAGTTGTATTTCTGGGGCATGTCATTTTCGCAGACGGGATCCGCATTGATCAAAAAAGATTGAGACTATTTTGTAGTGGAAAGCACCGAGGATTGTGTCTAAATTTTGTAGTTTCCTTGGTTTAGCTGGTTACTACTGAAGATTTGTTAGCAGATTTTCAAAGATAGCTTTGTCAATAAAAAACTGTTGTAAAAGAATCTTTTGTTCATTTGAAGCTAACGGTGATAGGAAAGTTTTGAGAAACTGAAATGGATGTTGACTGAGGTGCCAATTCTAACTTTACTAGAATCGAGAAAAGAATTTGTGGTATACAGTGATACCTCGTTGATTGGTTTAGGCTACATTTTGATAGAAGAGGGAAAAGTAATTATGTATTCATCTCGATAGCTAAAAATGCATGAACGTAATTATTCGACGCACGATTTAGAGCTAACCACTGTAGTCTTCGCTCTAAAAATTTGGAGACATTATCTGTATGGTGAAAAGTGTCATATTTTCACTGATCACAAAAGTCTTAAATACCTCCTAATTCAAAAGGAGTTGAATTTAAGACAGTGTCGTTGGGTCGAGCTTTTGAAAGATTATGACTATGCTATCGATTACCACCCTGGTAAAGCTAATGTACTAGCAGACGTGTTGAGAGAAAAACTATAATGGAGTTACGAGCAATGTTCGCTCAACCCAGAATTAACAGTGATGGTAGTTTACTAGTCAAGTTGAAAGTCAAACCAATGTTATTTGATCAAATTAGAGAAACACAGTTAATGGATAAAGAGAAAAATTATTCAAGATGGCTCGATTGGAAATTTTAGCGTTGATGATTATGATTATCTAAGGTTTCGTAATTGAATCTGTGTTCCAAATTTTGTTGAGTTAAAAGAATTAATACTCCACGAAGCTCATGATAGCCATTTTACTTTACACCTTGGTGGAACGAAAATGTATTGCGACCTTTGAGAGTTGTATTGGTGGCCCGGCATGAAAAGGGAAATAGTTGAATTTGTGGCCAAATGTCTAACCTATCAATTGGTTAAAGCGGAACATCAAGTTTCCATCGGACTACTTCAGCCTATTTCGATCCCCGAATAGAAATGAGAACGAGTATCGATGGATTTTGTAACCGGGTTACCGTTGTCTTTGAGCAAGAAAAATGTTATTTTGGTGATAGTTGATCGATTTACAAAATCAACTCATTTTATTGTCGTTAGAACCGATTGGTCACTTTTGAAGTTACTTTATGTATACATTCGAAAAATTGTTAGATTGCATGGAGTGCCAATGTCAATTATTTCGGATCGGGATCCCCAATTCACATTAAGGTTTTGGAAAGAATTGCATGAAGTATTTTGTACGAGACTTAATTTTAGCATGGCCTTTCACCTGTAGACGAATAAACAGTCTGTACGTGTTATTCAGATACTGGAAAATATTCTTTGAGCTTTTGTAATTGATTTTGAATCAGGTTAGGAACGTTATCTACCTTTGGCTAAATTTATGTACAATAATAGCTTTCAATCGAGCATCCAAATGGCTCTGTATGAAGCCTTATATGGTTACAGATGTCACACACCTATTTGTTGGTCAAAGTTAAGTGAAACAAAAGTGGTTGGGTCGAAATTGATTCAGGAGACAGAAAATATTGTCGAATTGATTTGGGACAGATTGAAAGCAACTTCTGATAGATAGAAATCATATGCGGATTTGAAACATCAAGACATTAAGTTTGCAGTAGGTGATAAAGTCTTTTTAAGGGTGCCTCCGTGGAAGAAAATTTTGTTTTTTGGTCGGAAAGAGAAGTTGAGTCCTTATTTTATTGGACCATATGAAATTATTGAAAAATTGGACCCGTTGTGTATCAATTGGCATTGCTTGCAGAACTGCAGAAAATGCATGATTTTTTCATGTGCCGAAAATAAACTTGTGACTCAGGAAAATTCGGCTAGGGGGCATACTGCTCATTTTTGTTTTACTTTTCATGTGGGTTTTTGGTAGCTATCGCTTACGTCTGCCAAATTAAACTCACATACTTAACCTACATTAACTTGTAATATAGGGTAAATAGGGAATCGTCCCACGAGGAAGCTTGCAACAAATCTATTCGAAGCGATTTAAAATTAAAGTAATGTAAAAAAAACATGCGAAACAAAAGAGAGGAAAAATGGGGGAAGTTTATGTTTTACGATTGCTAAAAATAGTCTCCAGTAATAAATAAACTTTGGCTCGAATTAAAACTGCTGAGGAGAAAATATCAAGAGAAGAATAACGCTTAGTTATTGACGCCTTAATCCACCAAGCACAAGTCCTTTGTAACCTGAAATTAAGCTAAGAAATCAAATTAGCAGCAAGGCTGAAAAAACACTTACGAAGCGACTTCCTATCCCTAGTAAATTATTCAATTAGAGAACGTCCATGATTGAAATTTACCTTTAATTATCTTTGTGTTGACCTGTTAAGGTTTTTAGAGATTTAGAGACTTCGCCTGGCCTTAACCAAAGAAAATCCACCAGCGACTTCTAAGATTAAATCTGAAGTTGTCTTAATTAGCTACGGCCAATTAATTATCACTAATTCTAAGCTTAATTGAGAAATTCGATTCCTCAATTTGCACTTAAATGATTATAAGAAAATTTCCCAAATTAATTAGGTGATCACTCCAATTGCATTAGAAAAAAATCTTTGGAAGATAAAATCAAACAATTCAAGAATGCCAAATTTGATTTTAGAACAAAATAAATTTTTAAATCACTTGTGCTCGGTTTCATAAGTGTCTAACTAAGCGTAAATAAACTAGCCACTCATAGCTAGTAAAACAGAACACGAATCCATTGAAAAGAACATGAATTACAAACTAATTCTTAGAAGGTAAAGTTCTTCAAGTCGTCTGATTTCCCTTCTCCCAATTAGCCGAATTTACTAACTGCTACTCTAGCTCCTTGATCGGATTTGCTGGTCCAATTTTAGAAAATTCTGCTTGCTTGAATCACGCCTTTCCTATGCTGCTGTATATTTTTCTCTGTTTCTTCTCTCCGTTCCAGCTGCTGATCTTCTCTATTTATGGGATAATATCCTCCAATCAATTCAAAAAATTAAAATCAATCTTATCCCCCTTTATCCTAGCTGAACCCGTCACATGAAAACAACTTTAGCCTAAAAGAATTCTATTTTATTTGAACTCTTCAAGGCTGATTAAATTTCCTTGAATCACTTGAGGTCGGCCACCGCTTGCAAGAAGGGAATTTGGGGAATTAAAATTAATTCCCTTGCTAATTTTTTTTGTCGCATATTCGACCTGGTGTACATCCAATTTGGACCGAATTTCCTTCTTTGTTTAATTGTCAATTCAATTTCTTTAAAACCAACATCTGACCACCCTCTTCCGGCAACCTTATTTATGCGAATTACCTCCCAAATTGAGCTTATACGGACATCAACCTGCACATGAAATAAATTGCTGAATTGGAGTGCAATTAAATTATTACAGCATAAAATGTTTCTAATCAATTCAAGCTGAATTATAACTTAATTAACCGAAAATCAATCAACAATT
This sequence comes from Gossypium hirsutum, assembly GCF_007990345.1. Taxonomy (NCBI): domain Eukaryota; kingdom Viridiplantae; phylum Streptophyta; class Magnoliopsida; order Malvales; family Malvaceae; genus Gossypium; species Gossypium hirsutum. Next base: position 55,044,336 of record NC_053442.1, read on the forward strand.
TAAATAATTTAAGTGAATAAATTAAGCTCGAAATCGAACTTAACAAACTCCCCCATACTTAAATTATTGATCGTCCCTGAGCAATCAAGTCGACAAATAATCAAGAAGAATTCAAAAATATCAAGAATAATCAAGAGTTGTTGCATAGCCTATGCTTAGGATGAATTTTGAAATCAACAATTAAAATTTTGGTTTATTCAAGAGAGGAAAAATATAGAGGAAATTAATCATGCTTCTTTGATCAATTCTCACCAAAAAGAATGAAATTATTAACACTCTTCACTCATTGTGTTTAGGCTAGTACAATGCTCTCAAATTGAAATCAACCGTAATTAACCACCATAAGCTTGCTTGTCCATCTTACCTATAACATAACACATAAAATTCCATAAATATAATTGAGGCAAAATAAAGGTTGTAATGAGGCCGAGGTAATGTGCAGTGGATGGGAGGAATTTATTTGGATGGTGGAGCTAATTTTTCTTAGGCTAGTAAAAATCATCCGGAAGTCATCAATTCTCTTATTATGTTTTTTTCTTCGAATTTAACAAGAAGATGATTAATTCAATCGGCCTTTCATTGTTTCCATATCCCTTGATTCAGCCGATTCACCTCATTGTGAACACATAATGCTTCATTCATTAAATTCACTAGGAAGGTTGCAACTTGCTACTTCTTTTTTTTCACGAAAATCATCCTTTACTTTCCAGCTAAATGTCACCCCACATTGACCAGCATATGTCAAAATCAGGATGAACTTCCAGACTGAATTAACTAGCCTAAAAAGGTGAGTTGATTCGGCTTTGGCTTAATTTCTGGAGGTGTAGAAAAAATAAGGAAATTAAGGCTTCAAATTGGCTAGCTAATGGAATAATGTCAAGGTCGGTTTTTTATGAGTAATCGTGGCTTAATTCCTATGGCCTCTTAAATCATATTAATGAAAATCAAATGTATTACTATCCTTAATAAGATTTAAAGCAAGTTCTAGAGTAATTGATAGCCGATAACAAAAAATCACACATGAATGAATAATAACCTCTCAAGTTGGCATGGATGTCCCAACTTACACTCTAGGCTCAAATTCCTCACAAGGACCACATAATTGATCAATTAAGTAGATTAATTAATTTAATAATTTTTTTGTTTAAACAAATTAAATACGCACCAAAATCAATTAATTGAAAACAAAATTTAACCCAACCAATCGACATGCAACCACCCCAATCAACTTGAATTCATGAAATACATCTTCATTCTTTTATTTAAATAGTCTCCTAAAGGAAATTCGACAAGACTTATTCATGAAAGTTGCAAGCATCAAATATGTTAGAAAATCAATGAATTGATTCTCCCCCATACTTAATGTTTGCATTGTCCCTAATGCAAAAGAAAAATTAAAAATTAAAAATAACTTAATGGAAAGAAATAATAATAATAAAGAAAACTTCCCTGAATATGTGGGTTGCCTCCCACAAGCGCCTTTGTTTTAAGTCGGTGGCTCGACATCACAATTTCTCATGGATCCTCAAGATTGATCTCCTCCAACCAAGCTGCTTGCTCTCCTTCATGAAAATGTTTCAACCTGTGACCATTCACTTTGAAAATTTTATTAGTTTCGAGGCCCCTAATTTCGATTGCCCTATGATGATGCACCTCGGTTATTATAAATGGACCAAGCCACCTTGATTTTAACTTACCGGGAAACAGTTTAAGTTTAGAATTAAATAGCAATACCTTTTCCCCCACCTTGAACTCCTTGCGAATCAGCTTTGAGTCACGAAATGCCTTCGACTTACCTTTGTAGATGACCGAATTGTCATATGCCTCTAGGCGCAGCTCCTCCAACTCCTGTAGCTTCAATTTGCGTTCTTTACCTGCCAAACTATAATCCAAGTTGCATCGCTTAACAGCCCAGAATGATTTATGCTCAAGCTCAACGGGAAGATGACATGCCTTCCCAAAAACAACCCTGTAAGGTGACATCCCAATTGGCATTTTGTAAGCCGTTCGAACAGCCCACAATGCTTCATCTAACCTTTGACTCCAATCTTTCCTATTGGGCTGAACAATTTTCTTTAAAATTCCCTTAATCTCTTTGTTACTACTCTCGGCTTGCCCATTGGTTTGAGGGTGATAAGCTGTTGACACCTTGTGGGTGACACCAAATTGTGCAAATAAGGTTCTCAAGGTTCTATCACAGAAATGTGTTCCCTTGTCACTGATTATAGCCCTGGGTACTCCATATCTATTTAAGATGTTAGTCTTAAGACATTTCACCACAGTTCTAGCATCATCGACCCTAGTTGGGAATGCTTCTACCTATTTCGACAAGTAATCAACACAAACAAGAATGTATAGATAACCGAAAGAAGAAGGAAAAGGTCCCATAAAATCAATACCCCATACATCAAATATATCACAAACATAAAAATTATGTAATGGCATTTGATTTCGGCTACTTAAATTGCCGGGTTTTTGACATGATGCACATGTTTTACAAAATGCATATGAATCTTTATGAATAGTCAGCCAAAATAACCCACACTCAAGTATTTTATGAGCTATTCGCTTAGGCCCAAAATGTCCTCCACCTTCTCGAGAATGACAAAAATTAAGCACCGAATCTATCTCACTATCATCGACACAACGCCTAATTATTTGATCACTACAAAATCGCCAAAGGTATGGCTCTTCCCATAAGTAAAATCGGGCTTGACTTCTAATTTTTTCTCTTAAATGTCTAGGTGCATTCGTAGGGAACTCTTTAGTCACTAAGTAGTTCACTATGTCGGCATACCATGGCAGAACACTAGACACACTATAAAGTCGCTCATCGGGAAATAAATCACTCGGCTTATCCCTTAAAATTCCAGTCTCTAACCTACTCAAATGATCGGCCACAAGATTCTCCTTACCTTTCTTATCTTTAATTTCCAAGTCAAATTCCTACAAAAGCAAAATCCATCTTATTAATCGGGGCTTTGCTTCTTTTTTATGTAACAAATATTTAAGAGCACCATGGTCAGAAAATACAACAACTTTGACTCCTAACAAGTATGCTCTAAATTTTTCTAAGGCAAAAACTATGGCATAGAGCTCTTTCTCGGTCGTGGTATAATTGCATTGAGCTGGGTTCAATAGTTCGCTAGCATACCTGATAATATAAGACTCCTTACCATTTCTTTGTCCCAAAACCGCACCAACAGCCTTATACTGGAATCACATAAAATTTCAAAAGGTAATGCATAATTCAGCCCTTATATGGTAGGGGCTGTGATCAATTTCAATTTCAATTCATCAAAAGATTTTCTGCAATTCTCACTAAATTCAAATGCGACATCTTTACCGAGTAATGCACATAAAGGTGACGATATCTACGAAAAATTCTTGATGAACCGACGGTAAAAACCTACATGACCCAAGAAGGATCGAATTCCTTTCACAGTACCTGGATAAGGTAGATTTTTAATTACCTCAACTTTGGCTTGGTCGACTTCTAAACCTTTAGCTGAGACGACATGCCCCAATACTACGCCCTTTTCAACCATGAGATGACATTTCTCAAATTTCAATATCAGGTTAGTCTCAACGCAACGCCTAAGAACTAACACAAGATGATCCAAACATTGATCAAATGAATCACCATAAACCGTAAAATCATCCATGAACACCTCCATTAAATGTGAAATAAAATCTGAAAATATGCTCGTTATACCTCTTTGAAAAGTAGTTGGTGCGTTGCACAATCCGAAAGGTATTCTCTTGAAGGCTTAAGTTCCAAATGGGCAAGTGAATGTGGTCTTCTCTTGATCCTCAAGTGCAATAGGTACCTGCAAATAACCTGAATAGCCATCTAAAAAACAAAAGTGTGAGCGACCAGCTAACCTTTCTAACATTTGATCCATGAATGGGAGGGGGTAGTGGTCCTTTTTAGTGGCTTTGTTCAGTTTTCGATAGTCTATACAAACCCTCCAACCATTCTGCACTCACGTAGGAATCTTTAAGCCCTCTTTGTTGGTAACTATTGTAGTTCCTCCCTTCTTAGGTACAACATGAATTGGACTTACCCACTTCGAATCGGCTATAGGATAAATGACATCGGCTTCCAACCATTTCAAAATTTCAGTCTTAACTACCTCCATCATTGGTGGATTCAATCGGCGTTGGGGGTCTCTTTTGGGAACTGAATCTAGTTCCAAGGCTATCTTGTGGGTACACAAAGTCGTACTAAGTCCCTTAATGTTGGCTAGTGTCCAACCGAAGGCTTCTTTATGCTACCTAAGAACTCTAAGCAACTTAGATTCTTGCATCTCGGTTAAAGCATTTGACACTATCAATGGTAAAGTTTGATTTTCCCTCAAATAAATGTACTTCAAATTAAAGAATCAGAAATGATAAATTCCTGCTTGTCGATATAAAAAATGCTCTTAGCTAGAACGCTTTTCAACTCGTCTTCTTCCCCTAATTCATAGACATCTTGAACAAAATTGTCAATTACATCAAGAGTAAATACAGAATTAATATCAGTGGGATATCTCATAGCATCAAATATATTAAATTTAATTATCTCACCATCAAATTCCATTGTTAAGTTCCCTTTATGCACATCAATTTTCGTTCTAGCTGTCTTAAGGAAAGGTCTACCTAAAAGTAAGGGTACATCAACTGAGTTATCACTAGCTCCCATATCTAAAACATAAAAATCAGCTGGAAAAACTAACTCATTCACTTGTACTAGAACATCTTCTAAAACGCCATCAGGATAGGCATTACTTCTATCTGCAAGTTAAATTATCAGTCCCGTGTCTTTTAATGCACCTAATTGAACTTTATCGTAGATACTCCTAGGCATGACATTTATAGAAGCTCCTAAATCGAGCATAGCTCTATCAAGTTTAAGGTCTCCTATCTTACAAGGTATCGAAAACATTCCAAGATCTTTACATTTAATAGGAAGCTTCTTTTGAAATACCGCAGATACATTTTCGCCTAGACTAATCCTCTCATTTCCAATTAATTTCCTTTTAGATGTGCATAATTCTTTTAAAAACTTAGCATATCTAGGTACTTGTTTAATTGCATCAATCAATGGGATATTAACTTGTACCTTACGGAAAGTCTCTAGAATTTCAACATTGACGTCGTCTGACTTTTCCTTCCTCAAATGCTGTGGAAACGGCGCCTTTGGCACATAAGACCGAGGCTGGTTATTAGCATCTTAACTTGCTTGAGCTCGACGTTTGGGAACCCTTGTTTCCTACTCAAAATTTGCTGTATCACGCAAAGTAGTGGACTGTTGTGAACGTGATTTCCCTGCTTCCTTTGGAGCTGCTTGCGACAGTTGTAAATCAGCCTTTGGCAAGGATAAATTTTCCTCTTCAATATCACTAAATCAGACCTTTCTTACCTCAGTTTCGTCTACCTCATCGCTGTTTTCGGCCTTCTTTAGTGACGATCTCAACTCCTTCCCACTTCGCAAAGTTATAACACTGACATTATCCCTCGAATTTTCCACAGGCTGTGATGGTAACCGGTTATTTACCTGTGCTTGTAAGTTCCAAAGATTAACGCCGGTCGATGAGGCTCTGGTTTGCAACTGCTTCACTGCCAATTCCAAAAACTGAAATCTTCCATCGGTTTCCTTCTTCTGATCAGCCATCATTTTCATCATTTGTTCAAGCATGGTATGGGTCTTGGTTTCAGCACTAAGGTTTTGATGGTAGGGTTGTTGCTGTGACGAATTATATGGTCGGGAATTTTGCTGCTCAAATCCCGGAGGTGTGGCACGGTTTTGGTATCTGAGATTGGGGTGGTCTCTCCATCCCTCATTATAGGTAGCTGAATATGGATCATACCTTCTCTGATTTGGAAAGACGGCATTAGCTTCCCCTTCCTGTAATGTTGGACACATATCTGTGGTATGTCCTTCCAAACAACAAATGCTACATAGTGAAGCTTTCGCATTACCTCCAGTTATCAATTTACTTACCATAGCCATTAAGTTAGCTAACTGAGCCTCCATTATACTCGACTGGCCCTCATCCATTCGTTTACCCAAATTCGACCTCCTGAGACCGAATTGCTGTGTATTCTGCACCATATTAGCAATCAACCAATGCACCTCCACTCGCTGCATCAATCATTCCTCGATCTTGTGGCATCAACCTCTCATAAAAATATTGTACTAAAAGCTGTTCACTAATCTGGTGCAGGGGACAACTCGCACATAACCGTTTAAATCTTTCCCAGTACTCATATAATGACTCACCTACCAGTTGCTTAATTCCACAAATTTCCTTCCTGATTGACCCTATTCTCAATGCTAGAAAGAATTTCTCAAGAAAAGCTTTGTGCAACCCTGTCCACGTCGTAAATGAACCTGGTGGCATATAATATAACCAGTCCTTCGCCAAACCTTGTAACGAGAAAGGAAAAGCTCGGATCTTGATTTGTTCCTCTTCAATGACATCTAGCTGCATAGTCGAACAAGTTGTTATAAATTCTTTAACATGACGGTAAGGGTCCTCACCTGGTAGTCCATTGAATTTCGGCAACAAGTTCAGGAATCCCAAATTAAGCTTTAATGGCCTATCAAAGGCGGGATAAGTGATAGATGGTGGTTGCGCAGCCAAGTTAGGAGCGCCCAATTGCTTCAAGGCTCAACGTAGAGGTTGGAATGTTCAGCTTGCTGGCCGGTGGTGTTAACAGGAAATTCCGATGTTCTTCGTCCACTCCTTAATAACATATACTAAAGGGTCTAATCTACCTGCAAAGACAAAAACAATAAAACAAAATAAGTTCTGAAAATCAAATAGATTTGACTACGTCGCTTTCCCGGCAACGACGCCAAAATTTGGTAGTTGTCGTTTACGTCTGCCAAATTAAACTCACATACTTAACCTACATTAACTTGTAATATAGGGTAAATAGGGAATCGTCCCACGAGGAAGCTTGCAACAAATCTATTCGAAGCGATTTAAAATTAAAGTAATGTAAAAAAAACATGCGAAACAAAAGAGAGGAAAAATGGGGGAAGTTTATGTTTTACGATTGCTAAAAATAGTCTCAAGTAATAAATAAACTTTGGCTCGAATTAAAACTGCTGAGGAGAAAATATCAAGAGAAGAATAATGCTTATTATTGACGCCTTAATCCACCAAGCACAAGTCCTTTGTAACCTGAAATTAAGCTAAGAAATCAAATTAGCAGCAAGGCTGAAAAATCACTTACGAAGCGACTTCCTATCCCTAGTAAATTATTCAATTAGAGAACGTCCATGATTGAAATTTACCTTTAATTATCTTTGTGTTGACCTGTTAAAGGTTTTTAGAGATTTAGAGACTTCACCTGGCCTTAACCAAAGAAAATCCACTAGCGACTTCTAAGATAAAATCTGAAGTTGTCTTAATTAGCTACGGCTAATTAATTATCACTAATTCTAAGCTTAATTGAGAAATTCGATTCCTCAATTTGCACTTAAATGATTATAAGAAAATTTCCCAAATTAATTAGGTGATCACTCCAATTGCATTAGAAAAAAAATCTTTGGAAGATAAAATCAAACAATTCAAGAATGCCAAATTTGATTTTAGAACAAAATAAATTTTTAAATCACTTGTGCTCGGTTTCATAAGTGTCTAACTAAGCGTAAATAAACTAGCCACTCATAGCTTGTAAAATAGAACACGAATCCATTGAAAAGAACATGAATTACAAACTGATTCTTGGAAGGTAAAGTTCTTCAAGTCGTCCGATTTCCCTTCTCCCAATTAGCCGAATTTACTAACTGCTACTCTAGCTCCTTGATTGGATTTGCTGGTCCAATTTTAGAAAATTCTGCTTGCTTGAATCACGCCTTTCCTATGCTGCTGTATGTTTTTCTCTGTTTCTTCTCTCCGTTCCATCTGCTAATCTTCTCTATTTATGGGATAATATCCTCCAATCAATTCAAAAAATTAAAATCAATCTTATCCCCCTTTATCCTAGCTGAACCCGCCACATGAAAATAGCTTTAGCCTAAAAGAATTCTATTTTATTTGAACTCTTCAAGGCTGATTAAATTTCCTTGAATCACTTGAGGTCGGCCACCGCATGCAAGAAGGGAATTTGGGGAATTAAAATTAATTCCCTTGCTAATTTTTTTTGTCGCATATTCGGCCTGCTGTACATCCAATTTGGACTGAATTTCCTTCTTTGTTTAATTGTCAATTCAATTTCTTTAAAACCAACATCTGACCACCCTCTTCCAGCAACCATATTTATGCGAATTACCTCCCAAATTGAGCTTATACGGACATCAACCTGCACATGAAATAAATTGTTGAATTGGAGTGCAATTAAATTATTACAGCATAGAATGTTTCTAATCAGTTCAAGCTGAATTATAGCTTAATTAACCGAAAATCAATCAACAATTTAAATAACTTAAGTGAATAAATTAAGCTCGAAATCGAACTTAACAGTTTTGTGTGGTTTTCCCTCTCTCTGCTTGTAGGTGCTGAATTTTTGCTAAGAATTGGGGTACCTCTTGGGTTTGTTTTCTTTTGGCTGCTCTTCCCTTTTTACCTATTTTCTTTTTTGCCGAATACACTCTCCTCCCTTACTTTTTCCTTTTCTTCTTTCTTTTCGGTTTCCCTTCCCTTTGATTGCCGAATACACCTTTCTTCCCCTTTTTGTTCTTTTGAATCTATCTCCTTTACCGTTCCTTGTTAGGCTGCACTGCTGCCGTTTACTCTTCTGATTTTTCCCTACTTTTATCTTTTCCTTTCTTTTTCTAGTTGCCGAACCTTCCTTTCTTTTGGGGGCCGACCATGTGTCTCGCATTTCGTAGTTTGTTTCTCTCTTGCGTTTGGTAAGGGTAATAGTATAGAGTTACCTTATTACCTGTTGATTAAGTGCTTACCCAGTTTCGGTAGGTGCCTAGGAAATTTTCAAAGGGTTGAAGGTTTGTGATTGCATTTGGATAGGCGAACTTCCCTCTTCACTCAATCAAAAGTTGTGGTAAGTAACGGTTGTGATCACTTGTGTTTATTCGATGGTTTAATTGTGTAAGTGATTAATTGGAGATTGTTGGTTAAGTGTAGGTTTCTAAGGCGTGGGAGGTTTCTCGGCAACTAGAATCCAGGTGTGTGATCATACCCCTTTAACTGCAAATCGGTAAAAGACGGCGTACGAGGCCATATGAGCTAACGAACGCTCGTGCGGTAATCCGAGCCGATGAAACATGGTGTTGGATTGTAGAGACCTTCATTAGCGTTTTCATAGGCTTACGCCATAATGGGCCACGTTGGGCCGAAATGGGTCGTCTGGGCCCAATGGGCTCGTAGGCCCCACACGGATGAAATCCACGAACTGTGGCGAATATTGGATTGGGCTATATAGTTCCCATAGCCGTGGCAAATTCTGGGCTGAGTGGGTCGCACGAACGTGTGGGCGCACTTGGGCCGAGTAATTGGCCTCGGGCCCATATACACTGCTTTGCCCATTTACGTTACCTGAGTTGCTCAAGGCAACTATGGACCTTTCGTGAGGTCAATAAAATGACCGAAATACCCCCGTAGGGTAAAATGACCGAAATACCCCTATATGGTAAAATGACCGAAATACCCTCATATGGTAAAATGATCGAAATACTCCTGTAGGATAAAATGATCGAAATACCCCTATAAGGTAAAATGATCCAAACACCCCCGTAAGATAAAATGATTGAAATACCACCGTAAGGTAAAATGACCGAAAACCCTCTTAGGGTAAAATGATCGAAATAACCCCGTAGGGTAAAATGATCGAAATACCCCCATAGGGTAAAATAACCAAAATACCCCATGGGTTAAAATGACTGAAATACTCCCGTAGGGTGAAATGATCGAAATACCCCTGTCGAAACCATTTTTGAAAAATAAAAAATTTAGTTATCGACTTATTAAAAATGAAAATGGGAGTCGCCACCGATCTTTTATTGTGGTGTGATTGGATCACCTTAAAAATAATTTTAGGTCTGCGAATTTTGAAAAAATAAGTTCGGTAGTCGGTTACGCACGAGGAAGGGTTAGCACCCTTGTGACGCCCAAAATTGGTACCGAATTGATTGTTTAATGTCTTAATCTCGAAACCTTGAAAAGATTTTAAAATACAATCCTTTAACGAGAAAATTCGACTAAACCAAATTGAATGATAAGACAAACTCATTTCGCAGAAATAAATTGCCACACTCAATAAGTTAGAATGCAATCAATTCGATCTTTGAAATTAGATTTGTCCCTTTTTAAAAAAATGTGTTTTAAGAAGGTTATTTGATTATTTAAGTTAATTGAGAAATCAGAATCCAGTAAGTTAGGGTTCAATTTCTCGAAATTCTTAAACATCAAACATTACTTTTATTTTAAAATCGGGATAACAAAATGTCATATCTAATAAGTTAGGATCCAACATTTTGAAGTCTCAAAAACTTTATTTTAAAATTGTATGGTTTTACCAAAATAAATACTTGGCTATTCAAATTCATCGAGAAGAATTGAAGCCCAATAAGCTAGGGCACAATTTTCTCGAGAACTTATAAACACCGAGTTTTTCGAAAATTGTGAAATTGAATGATTGTTGCGCTTTAATAAAATACAATTTTTTATAAACGAGATAGGATTGAATAGCAATATAATATAAAAGATAAATAGCAACCCAAACATGTACTAAGAATTAACAAGCAAGTGAAAGGTAAATACAAAGAAGAAGAACAATAGCAGTTCTAAACATATTATACAAATGCCATTCTTAACAACTAACCATCACAGAAATTAATGAGCAAACTTCATAAAAATAAGCCCAAATGATAAAAGAGGAATTACACTTAACGAATCCTAAGTACAAAAGTTCTAAAAAATTTATGCATGAACTCAAAATAGACTTGAAATAAAATAATAACAACATTGTATAATAGTATTTTGAAATGAATTTGAAACAAATAATATATGTTTATTAATTTAACATACATAGTATATTCAACATAATCATATAAAAAAAATAATACATATATAGATGTAAAAAATGAGGTAGTCATATACATAAGTAGTTTAAAAATATCTAATATCATAATATTAACATTTTTTTAAATATTTGATAATTTATGTGTACATGAATAATATCATTATATATAAAAATATATATTATCCTATAAGTATTTGATATACAACATATTAAAAAGGTAAATTTTAAAACAAAAATGAAAATAAAAAAAGCATCAAAATATATGTATAAATTATATCAAATCTTCAATAATATGTATATTAATAAGTGATAAATTAAGTACTAATATACTAAAATTCTTTAAAACTATAATAACAAATAAAATGAAAAAAAACTAATGTATGATGTATTTAAATAATATAATTAACCATAATAGTATTATATTTTAAAATTGTATTAATAATAAGTTTACAAATATTGTCAAAATTTAATATTAAAATATTACATCAAAATCAGATCTAATTTTATTTAAAATTAAGTACACAAAGAACAAAATTAAAATTACAACCGAAATTAAAGGAATAACAACAAAATTGAACTAAATTGACAAGCGATTCAACACTCAGGGACCAAAACAGTAAATAACCACATAAATTTGAGAATTCAAATTTGGTCGATGAAAACGACGCCGTTTGCCTGGGGATTGCAATGAAAGTAGAATAAAATATGCATTACGATTTAAAAACCTTGAAGAAAAAATTGATTTGAAATAAAATCTAATTCAGAGGGACTAAATACGCAAATAAACCAATGAAACAAAACGCTCGGATCCTCCCCGGGTCGAGTCACCACGCGGATCTGAAAGCTTAAATGACGTCGTATCATGGCCACGGCAACAGGCTCTGAACAGCGTCATTTCTCCCGTCAAATAAAGGCTAAATTAAGCCTAAAATTAACCCACTTAAACCGCAAACCAACCCTAAAAAAAACTTCTCCCCTCCATGCGCCGTTTCAAACCCAAAACCTCTATCCATCTATCCCCGATTCTAACCTGAGCGGATGAAGGCTTCGACGGTGCACTCTGGAAGGTAGACTCCCTTCTTTTTCTTTTTCGTTTCAAATCCTAGAATCCCCATCCGATTCTGACTCAAAACAGAATGAATGGGGACCCCAGCTTTCCCCGGCGAAGGTAAACCGTTCCCCCTCTTCTTTTATTTCTTATATTTTATATATATTCTCATATATATTTTTAATGGTAAACAAAGAAAAGAAAGAAAAAAAGGGAATCGACAAAACAGAATGGAAAAGAGGAAAAGAAAACCTTTTGTATTGATTTTTGTTTTTTTGATACAGTATCCTTCTCTTCTGTGTAAGGGTTTTTTTCTCTCCTTTACAAAAGTTTCGGCCTTTTGTTTTATAGGCCGAGAGAAAAGAAAATGAAAAAAATACAAAATCCCCTCTTTTTTCTTATCTCTGCTGCTTGTTTGTTGGTGTTTGTTGCATTGCAGGTACGGGTACGGAGGCCGTATGGTGACGTGGAGGGCAGTGCACGTGCCAGGGAGGGTTCTGTTGGCTGCGGCGCTGGAGGCTCCCATGCGGGGAAACGACGCTGGGAGCTTCTGGGGTTCCCTGCTTCTGATTTTGGTTTTGAGCTTCTGTAATCGGGCCAGGGTTATGGAAATGGACTTTGTGTTTGGGCCACTTAAGCCCATTGTAATTTGGACTATGGCCTATTTTGAAATCTGGTTTTATTTTTATTTATAACATTGGGTTTATTTACTAAGGGAACCCGGGCAAAAATGGGTATTACAGCTGCCCCTCTTTGCTCATTGTCGTGTAACAAGAATAGAGCAAGGATTCTAGAAATGGCCAATTTTGCCCAGTCGTGCTTGGACCTTGGTGCTCTTTTTCTTCTTCGTAGCCTCATCCCATCCTACTGTATCTTCAGAGGTATAGGAATTGGTGCTTCGATCCACTCCACAGTAATATCAGGGAGATAGGATTTGTAACTCGTAACCTTTGGAAAGTAAGATTCGCCATTGTGGCTTTAATCTTTTTACTACAATGTTGGGGAAGCATGATTCGCTATTGTGGCTTTAATCTATTCCACTGCACCGCCTGGGGAGTAAAATTCGTTGTTGTAGCTTTAATCTTTTTAACTGCAATGTCGGGGAAGCAAGATTCACCGTTATGGCTTTAATCTGTTCCACTGCACCGCCTGAGAGGTAAGACTCACTGCTGTAGCTTTAATCTTTTTAACTGCAATGTCAGGGAGGCAAGATTCACCGTTATGGCTTTAATCTGTTCCACTGCACCACCTGGGAGGTAAGATTCGTTACTGTAGGTTTAATCTTTTTAACTGCAATACCAGGGAGGCAAGATTCACCGTTGTGGCTTTAATCTGTTCCACTGCACAACCTGGGAGGTAAGATTCACTGCTGTAGCTTTAATCTTTTTAACTGCAATGTCAGGGAGGCAAGATTCACCGTTGTGACTTTAATCTGTTCCACTGCACCGCCTGGGAGGTAAGATTCACTGTTGTAGCTTTAATCTTTTTAACTGCAATGTCAGGGAGGCAAGATTCACCGTTGTGGCTTTAATCTATTCCACTGCACTGCCTGGGAGGTAAGATTCGCTGCTGTAGCTTTAATCTTTTTAACTACAATGTCAGGGAGGTAAGATTCACAGTTGTGGCTCTAATCTGTTCCACTGCATCGCCTGGGAGGTAAGATTCCCTGCTGTAGCTTTAATCTTTTTAACTGCAATGTCAGGAAGGCAAGATTCACCGTTGTGACTTTAATCTGTTCCACTGCACTGCCTGGGAGGTAAGATTCACTGCTGTAGCTTTAATCTTTTTAACTACAATGTCAGGGAGGCAAGATTTACCGTTGTGGCTTTAATCTATTCCACTGCACCGCTTGGGAGGTAAGATTCGCTATTGTAGCTTTAATCTGCAATGTCAAGGAAGAAAGATTTTCTGTCTTCGATCTGCTCCGCTACTGCTTAGGGAGACAAGATCTGTAATTTCTGCTATATTCACTGATCTGTTCTATGGGGAACATGACCTGTATAATGAACCTAATTATGCCTAATGATTAGGATGGCACGATCAAAATGAATCAAATGCTCCTAACTAGACATGTGTGAATGGTGTTTGCATGAATGTAGAATTTTATTTCTCCAAAAATAATCCCACTTAGGTTGTCATTACTCGAAGTTTATTAAGGTTTTGTGACTGGCGTGCTACAGCACCTTCCTACTTGACTGGCCTTTTCTGAAGAATCATTTAGCCAGGTTTCCCCCCACTGTAAACCTTAAAGTTTAATCCATTGGGGCGCAAAATTTGTACCATCATTCTCCCACTGTAATCCAAGGGTAAAAATATGTGGCTTTTCCTCAATCCTCTTTTATCATCAATTCAAGGATATAGGATCTAAGTCTGTCTGGTCTCTTACACCATTTCCAAGGTGTCATACCAAAGACTTATGTGCAGATGAAGGCTCTCTTCTCTGAGGTAACCTCTTCCTCTTACTTGGTGATCATTGATCACTTGTTTATTTAAGCTTTGTCACCAACATGGCATCTTGTCAATCAATGCATTTGACAACAAAATCCAAAGAGAAAATCTAAATTTAGACTCTTCCTTCTCAAATTTCCAACTTTTAAATTTGGTGCTCTAAACAATAGTCCTACTTCAGGTTCCTATATTACTTAGAAACTTTTCAGAGTAATATGCAAAACCTCCTTTGTAAAAGTTTTATTAGTCCATTAATCATTATTCCAATGCAACATACTTGCAAAAAGGGGTCATAACAATAGATAACAAATAAAGTTAGTTCTGAGCATAGCTCGAAAGAACAAATTATCAACAATAGTAAAGAAGGATGAAAAAGAAATTGATTAGGAATGTGTATCTTGGAAAAGAATGAAATATTCCAAGAATAACAAATTCAATATGAATAGCATAAAAATTAGGTGTCCCAGATATCGCAGCTTGAACTTCTTTTTACAAACTTTCTGAAGACCATTCTGAGTTTGACATGTGTTTAGGAGATCTACAGTGCTTTGTTAATGTCCTAAGATGTCGCCTATACTTTCCTGTTGATTCAGGCATAACAAGATTACCAAATGCCCCAATCTGATCAAGATACAAGTTGCTCTAATCACTTCATGCCCCATTCTGATCAATATTTGAGCTGCCCTTTTCGGGTTTTCAACTCAAATCCCCTTTGGCCTAAGGTGCCATTTACGGGTTTTCCCCTTAGCCTCTCCATTTTTTCATTTTTCATTTTTTTTGACTCAAAGTGCCCTTTGCAGGTTTTCACCTTGGTCCTTTCTTCTTCTTTAAACGAAGTATTTCTTGACTGGATTTGAGTTTATAGGACTAGCAATCTCACTCAAGATTAGTGCTCCTCCGAAAAGGTCTTCTTTACAACCTAGGGACATTCCCGGTTTGGCATTCACTTCCCTCTAGAATCCTTTCGTTGAGGAAAGATCTTTTTCAACATCCAGCCCTCTCGTGGAATTCTCTAAGACGACCCTGTTTATTGTGGGCTCGTATCATCGATTTTTGGTACCTCCGACCCTGATGAATAGCTTTTAACCCTTTTCCTAGGTCCAACTGATCACATCGCGATTGGATCCTTCCCACTCTAATACCTGGAGAGAGGGGATTTTAATAGGTAAAACTACCTCAATCCCGTAAACCAAATAGAACAACGTTGCTCTGATAGAAATCTTGATAGATGTTCGGCAAGCAAGGAGGGCAAATGGAGATTTCTCATGCCAGTCCTTGTAAGTCTCAGTCATTTTTGCAATTCATTGTCTTGCAATACAGTGACAAATCGTGGTGTCTGATTTTGAATTAATTACATCTCTCAGCTATCGCATTAACATTCAAGTTCAATGTATTTTCCAATACCATCGGCATATGATGACATTGACGTATACAGTCTCTACCCGTTTGACAAAGTAACTAATTATCTCAAACATGAAGCAATTCCCATTAGAAACCTTCGATGATGGTGACGGCCATGCCCCATTTTGCTTAAAACTTGAGTCACTCTTTTCGGGATTTTCAACTCAAAACCACCTTTGGTCACAAAGCGCCCTTTGCGGGTTTTCACTTTGGCCTCTCCTTTACTTTTTTGTCATTTAGATTTTTTTCCATCTAGATTTTTTTCTTTTTTTTCTTTTTTTTCTTCTTTCTTTTTCTCTCATTTTTTATTTTAATTTTTTTGATTTTGATTTTTTTTGAAAGGATCTAAACTCATGGGATTAAGCAAGTCCATGGTATCTCTTTTGATTAGAACCATTGCTTCTCAATAAAGTCTTACACATAAGATCTTCCACTTTCACCTCGTATGCGAAAGATCTTTTGGTATCAGATTTCTTTCATAGAGCCTTCTGGGGCAAAACTACGATAGAAAACTTTGGATCCTCCTTTTCAATCAGGATAAAATCCAACAAAACTTGAAGAGATGGAAACTCGACTTCAAATGGGCAATGCTATACTGAGTCAACAAGAAAGGCATTGCTCCGGCAAAGAATTTTCATTGTATCATTCACACTGTAATTTTTTTGTCATCGTGTTGTTGTGCAGATTTCATTATCAGAGTTTAACCCGGGCATATCCTGGTATGATCCTGCAAAGATATCTTTGAACTTTAGAGGTAACATAATGAGGTCTCTCTTCATCTTTGCGGTCAGGTCAATTCTAATCTTCACCAAGCTCACAATTTCTGATGATTCCTTGTGAGGTAGGATCTGTCTATCCTCTTGTTCAACCATCCTCAACAAGTCCGGAGATAAGCTACAATCTTTGTCATTTTCAAAGTCATGAGATCCATCTAAGCACATGCCCCGCTAAAAAGGAAAATCTGGGTCCGTAGCAGAGTCATTCACGTAATTGATATCTGGGGACCCATAATAAGTACCGAAGAACATGCAAAGAATGTATAAATTCATGAATAATTATTTGTACCATATGATTATGAATTAATGCATAATAAGAAAATCCAAAAAAATGAAAGAATCTGGAATTGTTTGTAAAGAATGAAAATATTGGCTCAGTAATGATTGTAAAGATGTATTTCATTAAAATAATAACGTTCAGACATGAGCCTATTTCACAAAGGAAATTTCTATCATTTTTAGGCTAAAAACAACAAAAATGTTCTGAACATTACTCTAAAAAAGTTCTAAAAACTACAGGGCTTTCTTCCGAAGTCTAATTGCTTACAGCACTCCCAAATTTATAAGGGCGGATATCAAACAAGGTCCCTCCTTCAGTTACTTTTCGTCGATGTGAACATTTCTCACTCTTCTTTATGCATTGCATTCACTCCATTATCAATTATGATTGGGTAACGAATTTTCTGCACTAGAGTCATCAAACTTGACAACACTCATGTTAATGAGCCTTTCAACAAACTTTTTAAAAACAGCGCAATTTTCTATCGAATGTACCCCAATTCCCGCATGATAATCACACTGTGCATTCGCATCATACCACTTGGGGTACAGAGGTTGCAGGGGCTTTGAGTAAAAAGAGGCAACAATGCGCGCATCAAATAAACGTTGATACAGCTCTTTATACAACATCGGAATTGGTGTGAACTGGAGCTTCTCAGTACTTGGTTTCTCTCCAGATTCTTGTCTCAATGAACCTTGTTGACTAGCGACCCTTTTACTTGGATGACTTACTGACCTTGAGTAACTTATGTTATTCATCTCATCTTTTTTTCTCCTTGCGACTGATTTTTTGTTACTCTCTCCACCATCTACTCTTCCGATTTTGATGGCATTTTCAATCATTTCGCCATTCATGATTATATCTGAAAAACTCTTCGAAGCACTTCCCAACATGTGAGTGATGAACGGGGCCTTCAAAGTGTTGATAAAGAGCATCGTAGTTTTTTTTCTCTAGGAGTGGCGGCTGGACTTGGGCTACAACCTCTCTCCACCTCTGTGCATACTGTCTAAACATTTCATTCGATTTTTTTTCCAAATTTTGCAAGGTGATTCTATCGGGGGTCATATTAATTACATGGCTGTACTGTTTCATGAATGCCTGTGCTAGGTCCCTCCATAAACCAATCTCAGTACGGCTCAACTGATTGTACCATTTCGACGCTGCTCCAATGAGGCTATCCTAAAAATAATGTATTAATAGCTGATCATTGTTAATATACCCAGTCATTCTCCTACAGAACATAGTGATATGGGCTTCAGGGCAACTGGTCCTACTATATTTCTCAAATTCAGACATCTTGAACTTGTGAGGGAGTACTAAGTCTAGAACCAAGCTCAGATCTTTAACATCGATTCCATGGTGACTATCGGCGCTTTCCAGGGCTTTGAATTTTTCCTCCAACCATTTACACCTACCCTCCCATTGTTTTGACAGTTCGACGTTTGCCTTCTCTTTTTCAGCCATTTCATCGAAATTAGGAATAACAAGATTCACTGGGTTATCTCTAGGATTAGAACCTAATCCAGCCTAAAAGTTCATTGGCATTGAAACACCAGCTTGAAACTACTGAGGCCTAATTGAAACAGAGGATTTGCATGGATGCACCTCAGCTTGAGTTTGCACATGCGGAGGCGTAAAGCCTGGGGGATATAGAGGTCCATCCTTGTCTTCTTCTTCATCATTAACCATAGGACCTTTCCTCTTATTTACTCCATTAGTTAATAGTTGCGTCAGCTTAGCCATCATGTCTTTTTGAGATTCCCGTATTTTTTCCGTCATATCATGTTGAATTTTTTCCAATTGCTCCTTCATTTGTTTTTATAGCTAATCTTGCATTTCTTTTTGCATTTGCTCCAATTTCTCTAATCTTTGATCCATTTCTTTGGCTTTGCGACGAGTACCGTAAGGGTGCTTGATTGGTTGGTTTTCCAGATTAGCTGAAATAAATTTACTCAATTAGACTCTTTCAATGGACTTTAATGCATGTAATGTTATGTAATGCAAATGCATGAAATGAATGCCTAAAGAGACATTGATTCTGATTCAATTACATTTAGAAAACTTCTCTAGAAGGCAAATTCCTTTACATAAAGCAGATGCATGTATGGCTTCGCCCTTATATTCCAAGAGACAACATCGATCATTTTCTTCATTCGTATGTTTGAGATAATCTCGCCAATTCCCAATAGATGCCACTGCTAGCTCCTTTTCTTGATCTTGGTCGCGATCTATCATCTGCCCATCATAAAGCTCATCAGCTTCTTCAAGGGAGTTGAAAAAGTCGAAATCCGTTGGACAATCGTCTCGAACCCTCAGGCCACGAAGTAAAGGTCACAAACTCTTTTATCACCCTTCTTGTGTTTCTCAGAATATATTCAGGTAGCCTTATTGTTTTCCACTTTATCAAGGAATCCATATTCCATAACAAGCTTCCTAAGTCAGTAATCGAACTTGAATCAATATCTCTTTCTTAGGGTGCAAATGCAATGCAACCGTAATCAAAACACAACAAGAGGGGTTAGTACAAAATAGAAGCAAGCAAGGAAAACAAAAGTACCTAGTCGGGTAACCACTAAGGATTTGGAGTAGCTCTACCTAGGATGGGTCCTAAGGTCTTCTACATGTGGTTTGGCTCTAAAGTCAAGGTACCCGAACCAGCAGATTCCTCGATCTTCACCCATTAGGACGGGTCCTAAGGTTTTCTACGAGGAGGGGTTAGCACCCTCGTGACGCCCAAAATTGGTACCGAATTGATTGTTTAATGTCTTAATGTCAAAACCTTGAAAAGATTTTAAAATACAATCCTTTAACGAGAAAATTCGAATAGACCAAATTGAATGATAATACAAACTCATTTCGTAGAAATAAATTGCCACACTCAATGAGTTAGAATGAAATCAATTTGATCTTTGAAATTAGATTTGTCCCTTTTAAAAAATATATGTTTTAAGAAGGTTATTTGATTATTTAAGTTAATCGAGAAATCAGAATCCAGTAAGTTAGGGTTCAATTTCTCGAAATTCTTAAACATCAAACATTGCCTTTATTTTAAAACCGGGATAACAAAATGTCATATCCAGTAAGTTAGGATCCAACATTTTGAAGTCTCAAAAACTTTATTTTAAAATTGTATGGTTTTACCAAAATAAATACTTGGCTATTCAAATTCATCGAGAAGAATTGAAGCCGAGTAAGTTAGGGCACAATTATCTCGAGAACTTATAAACACCAAGTTTTTCAAAAATTGTGAAATTGAATGATTGTAGCGCTTTAATAAAATACAATTTTTTTATAAACGAGATAGGATTGAATAGCAATATAATATAAAAGATAAATAGCAACCCAAACATGTACTAAGAATTAACAAGCAAGTGAAAGGTAAATACAAAGAAGAAGAACAATAGCAGTTCTAAACATATTATACAAATGCCATTCTTAACAACTAACCATCACAGAAATTAATGAGCAAACTTCATAAAATAAGCCCAAATGATAAAAGAGGAATTACACTTAACGAATCCTAAGTACAAAAGTTCTAAAAAATTTATGCATGAACTCAAAATAGACTTGAAATAAAATAATAACAACATTGTATAATAGTATTTTGAAATGAATTTGAAACAAATAATATATGTTTATTAATTTAACATACATAGTATATTCAACATAATCATATAAAAAAATAATACATATATTGATGTAAAAAATGAGGTAGTCATATACATAAGTAGTTTAAAAAACAAATTACATGTAAGTAAAATCGATTTAAAATACATATATAAACATATTAAAAAAAACTTGAAGTCAATAATCTTAAAAATATCTAATATCATAATATTAACATATGTTTTTTAAAACATTTGATAATTTATGTGTACATGAGTAATAGCATTATATATAAAAATATATATTATCCTATAAGTATTTGATATACAACATATTAAAAAGGTAAATTTTAAAACAAAAATGAAAATAAAAAAAGCATCAAAATATATGTATAAATTATATCAAATCTTCAATAATATGTATATTAATAAGTGATAAATTAAGTACTAATATACTAAAATTCTTTAAAACTATAATAACAAATAAAACGAAAAAAAAAACTAATGTATGATGTATTTAAATAATATAATTAACCATAAAAGTATTATATTTTAAAATTGTATTAATAATAAGTTTACAAATATTGTCAAAATTTAATATTAAAATATTACATCAAAATCAGATCTAATTTTATTTAAAATTAAGTACACAACGAACAAAATTAAAATTACAACCGAAATTAAAGGAATAACAACAAAGTCGAACTAAATTGACAAGCGATTCAACACTCAGGGACCAAAACAGTAAATAACCATATAAATCCGAGAATTCAAATTTGGTCGATGAAAACAGTGCCGTTTGCCTGTGGATTGCAATGAAAGTAGAATAAAATATGCGGTAAGATTTAAAAACCTTGA
This sequence comes from Gossypium hirsutum, assembly GCF_007990345.1. Taxonomy (NCBI): domain Eukaryota; kingdom Viridiplantae; phylum Streptophyta; class Magnoliopsida; order Malvales; family Malvaceae; genus Gossypium; species Gossypium hirsutum. The sequence continues at coordinate 55,065,732 of NC_053442.1, forward strand.
AGAAAAAACTGATTTGAGATAAATCTGATTTAGAGGGACTAAATACGCAAATAAACCAATGAAACAAAATGCGCGGATCCTCTCCGGGTCGGGTCACCGCGCGGATCTGAAAGCCTAAACGACGTTGTATCATGGCCACAGCAACAAGCTTTGAATGGCGTCGTTTCTCTCGTCATATAAAGGCTAAATTAAGCCTAAAATTAACCCACTTAAATTGCAAACCAACCCTAAAAAAAACTTATCCCCTCCATGCACCGTTTCAGACCCAAAACTTCTATCCATCTATCCCCGATTCTAACCGGAGCGAATGAAGGCTTCGACGATGCACTCCGGAAGGTAGACACCCTTCTTTTTCTTTTTCGTTTCAAATCCTAGAATCCTCATCCGATTCTGACTCAAAACAGAATGAATGGGGACCCCAGTTTTCCCCGGCGAAGGTAAACCGTTCCCCCTCTTCTTTTATTTCTTATATTTTATATATATGCTCATATATATTTTTAATGGTAAACAAAAAAAAGAAAGAAAGAAAGGGAATCGAAAAAACAGAATGGGAAAGAGGAAAAGAAAACCTTTTGTATTGATTTTTGTTTTGTTGATACAGTATCCTTCTCTTCTGTGTAAGGGTTTTTTTCTCTCCTGTACAAAAGTTTTGGTCTTTTCTTTTATAGGCCGAGAGAAAAGAAAATGAAAAAAATACAAAATCCCCTCTTTTTCCTTGTTTCTGCTGCTTGTTTGTTGGTGTTTGTTGCATTACAGTACGGGTACGGAGGACGTATGGTGATGTGGAGGGCAATGCACGTGCCAGGGAGGGTTCTGGTGGCTGCGGCGCTGGAGGCTCGCGTGTGGGGAAGCAACGCTGGGAGCTTCTAGGGTTCCCTTCTTCTGATTTTGGTTTTAGGCTTCTGTAATCGGGCCAGGGTTATGTAAATGGACTTTGTGTTTGGGCCACTTGAGCCCATTGTAATTTGGACTATGGCCTATTTTGAAATTTGGTTTTATTTTTATTTATAACATTGGGTTTATTTGCTAAGGGAACCCGGGCAAAAATGGGTATTACAACTCTAATAGGGTAAAATAACCTAAATAACCCCATAAGGTAAAATAACCAAAATACCCCTGTAGGGTAAAATGACCGAAATACCCCAATAGGGTAAAATGACTGTTATACCCCTGGGAGATTAAATGACTGTTATGGCCTTATGTTATGTATGACTGATTTACTTTATGATATGTATGACATTCTGGATACACGTATGATTTATGACATGACATACTGCATGGGGTTGGGATACTGTATTGGAAGAAGTATACTGTACTGGTGGCTCTATCACATATACTATTACTGCCAGCTTTGCTGCGATACTATTACTGGCAGCTTTGCTGAGATATTGGTGTATTGCCTGGGTGGGTCGATTTTTTCCTCACATGGTGTGTTTAGTGGTACGGAGTGGTGTGTTGGCTGGATTGAGATAGATTGCATTATTACACTGTTAGTGTATTAGGCTAAGGCCCACACTGTACTGATACTAAATAGGGCTCAGGCCCAGACAATTATTGCAAGTTGTATACTGTTTGATTGATAGGAGATTACACACTGAGTTTTTGTAAACTCACATTTTCCTTTTAACTGTACAGGTAATCCTCACCCTTAGGCGGTTTGGTGCTGCGAGGGACTCGGAGGTGGCCACACAACTACAGCTGTACTACACTTACTTTCATTTAAATTTATTTTATATGTTGGGTTTTGTTTATATAAAAAGGCCTTTAAGTTGTTTAAATTTTTAATTGGGCTTTTGCTTACACACTTTAAATTGCTAGTTTAGGAGAAGATGAATCTTTTAAAATAATTAATGTTTTCAAAGACACGATTTTTTAACAAAAAGGATTTTAAAAGCTTCCGCGACTTTAGATTAGCTTGTTATAACAAAAGCAGGCAATAAGACAAAAGTTTTAGCTAGATGATTGTTATATAATAATTAACAGATTTTTAAAACTTAGAAATGAATGTTCTTCCAGCAAGTTCAATTTTTGAAAGGCACTTCAATGTGACACGCCAGATTCGACCATACCGTCTAGGCCAGGTTTGGGGTGTTACATTTAGTGGTATCAGAGCCAGGCTGTAAAACTCGGCTGTGGAATGGGTTTTGAAAATATTTAGAATTTCTGGAAAACTATTTTTGAAGTGTTTTGGAAGGCTTACAATTGTGGCACACCGAGTCTCCAGCACCGAATTCGTCAGTTTCCTTATACTGTAGACTACTTGAACTGAAATACACTGAGAAATTACTATAGACAATGGGACTGTACTGAAACTGTTTAGTTAGAATAGACTGGAAATTGTAGGGAGACTTTTGATTTGCGAAAACAAAACTCTAATTACTGCTTCTCATAAGATATCTGTTAATAATTACTGGAATTACAAACTAATGCATAAAACTTCGTAAACAGATAATACGTTAATCGATATGAGCACTAGATGACTCACGATAGGGGTGCATGAGGCTACGGTAGAGGCCGACGAAGTACTAGGGCTAGGTCTTCGGTATCAGGCCACATGCCTACTGTTGGGGCTAAGGAAGTACCAGCTTCACCGATGACTGAGACGGGATCATTCGATAGAGCGGCTAGGGATGATGCACTATCCCAAGCTATGCTCCACATTTCGGAAAGGGTCGTAGGGACCAGTACGGGTGCTGTGGGTCATGGGTAGATTTCAGAACGACTCCGGTCGAATGGAGAAGAAAATTTCAGGGGTATTTTTGGAGTAGCCCCTAATGTGGCTGAATACTGGTTGAAAGCCACAGAGAGAATAATGAACAACCTCGACTGCACTTCTGAGTAAAAACTAAAAGGTGCGGTGTCTTTACTACGAGATGATGCCTATTAGTAGTGGCTTACTGTGAGAGAAGGTACTCAGGCCGACCGGTTAAAATGGGATTTCTTTAAGGTGGCATTCTAAGGAAAGTATGTGGGTGCAAGTTATGTGGACGCCCGAAGAAAGGAATTTCTGAGTTTGATCTAGGAGAATAAAACTGTGGAAGAATATGAGGCAGAGTTTTGCGACTGAGCCGTTATACTTGTGGGATAGTGGTGACTGATTATGAACGCTGTGTGCGATTTGAGAACGGCCTCTAGGATGAGTTTCGAGTCTTGAGAGCTCCGCAGAGAGAGCCAGATTTTGTTACCCTGGTAGAAAAGGTAAAAATCACTGAGGATGTGAAGCGCTCTGAGTGCCAAAACAGTGAAAAGGATAGGGGCAGATATAAGAGGGATTTAGAGCTCTCTAGTTCTTTTGGAAGGTCTAAGAAGAAGGCCAGGTTTGATGGGCCTGTCCGAGCTAGGGTTTCTGTTGCAAGACCATAGCTTTGTGCTGATTGTGGGAGACATCATCTGGGTGAGTGCTAGAAGAATATTGGGGACGAGAGGATGGTGACGCTCTAGATGTTATAACCGGTATGTTCTTAATTCATAATGTACCTTACACTACTCTGATTGATATAGGGTCTACGCATTCATACATTGCATGCACTGTTTTTGGCATATTGGGTATCATGTGTGAGAGTACTGGTAATGAGATGACTGTGTTAAATACATTGAGACAATTAGTAAGGGTAGACAAGTTGTTCAGAGATGTACCCCTAGAGGTTCAATGAGTTATATTTCTAGCAGATTTGATGGAGCTACCGTTCAGTGAATTCGACCTAACCTTGAGGATGGATTGGTTGGTTAAACATCGTGCAATTTGGATTGTGCATCTAAGCGTATGGTGTTAAAGACTATTAAGGATGAAGAAGTGGCTGTGATTGGGGAGAAAAAAGACTTTTTGTCTAATGTGATTTTTGTATTAATGGCTGAAAAACTGGTTTGCAAGGGTTGTGAGGCATTTTTGGCCTATGTTGGTGTATCTGATTCTAAGGGTCCTTCTATTGGAGATATCAAAACTGTTAAGGATTTTTCCGATGTATTTCTTGATGAGCTCTCTAGGTTGCTTCCGAGCCACGAAGTTGAATTTGGTATTGAGTTCTTGCCAAGAACAGCTCTAGTGTTCATCGCCCCTTATAGGATGGCACCGAAGGAGCTGGTGGAATTAAAAGCTCAAATCGAAGAACTGTTGGATCGAGGATTCATTCGACCTAGCGTGTCTCCGTGGGGAACACCGGTGTTGTTCGTAAAGAAGAATGATGGGACCATACGCATGTGCATCGACTATCTGCAATTGAATAAACTGACTATCAAAAATCAGCATCATTTACCGAGGATAGATGATTTATTTGATAAGTTGCAAGGAGCTTCTATTTTCTCCAAAATAGATTTTTGTTCTGGGTATCATCAGTTGAAAGTTAAGGAGACTGATGTGTATAAGACTGCATTTAGGTCTCGTTATGGTCATTACGAGTTCCTAGTGATGCCGTTTGGGCTGATGAATACACCAGCAGCATTCATGGACTTGATAAACTGAGTATTCTAGCCCTACTTTGAACGGTTCGTAGTGGTATTTATAGACGATATCTTGGTGTATTCGAGAACCGAGGATGAGCATGACGCACATCTTCAAATTGTTTAAAGATTTTAAGGGAGAAACAATTGTACACTAAGTTCAGCAAGTGTGAGTTATGGCTGCGATAAGTGACATTTCTGGGTCACATGGTATCTGCCGAGGGAATTAGGGTTGATCCTCGAAAATTAAAGCCATACTATATTAGAAACCACCTAAGACTGTATCTGAGATTCGAAGTTTTCTGGGTCTGGCAGGGTATTACAGACATTTTATTGAAGGGTTTTCTTTGATTGCTGCACCTCTAACTAAGTTGTTGCGTAAAGGGGTACCATTTAATTGGACTGATAAACAGTAAGAAAATTTTGAAAAATTGGAGAAAGTTCTGACCGAGGCCCCTGTACTGATACAGCCAGAGTCTGGGAAGGAATTCATAATTTACAGTGATGCATCACACGTTGGTTTGGGTTGTGTAATAATATAGGAGGGTAATGTGGTTGCTTACGCATCTCGTCAGCTTAAGCCTCACGAGGCAAATTACCTTACTCATGACTTGGAGTTAGCCGCGGTGGTATTCTCATTGAAAATTTAAAGGCACTATTTATATGGTTAGAAGTGTACTATCTACACAAATAACAAGAGTCTTGAGTACCTCCTCACTCAAAAGGAGCTGAATCTTAGGCAACGAAGATGGTTAGAGCTGCTTAAAGATTATGATTGCTCAATTGAGTATCACCCTGGTAAGGCTAACGTGGTAGTTGATGCACTGAGCCGTAGGGCTGTATCTAATTTGAGAGCGATGTTTGCTCGTCTCAACTTATTTGATGATGGTAGCTTGTTGGCTAAGGTGCAAGTTAGACCGACATAGACTGAACAGATTAAGGGTAAACAGTTGTTGGATGAGTCACTGGTTCCTAATTTTTGACAGGTTGAGAATGGGGAAACCTTGAATTTTGGGTTGAATAGTGAAGGAGTACTGTGCTTCCGTGGGAGAGTCTGTGTACCAAAGGATAATGATTTGAGGCAGTCTATACTGCGAAAGGCGCATACTAGTCCTTTTGCTATGCATCCCAACGAGAATAAAATGTACCGTGACCTTCGTGAGATATATTGGTGGCATGGTCTTGAGCGTGAAGTTACTGATTTTGTAAGTAAGTGTTTAACTTGCCAGCAAGTGAAAGCTGAACATCAGTTACCTTCAGGGTTACTGCAGCCAGTTAAAATTCCACTTTGGAAGTGGGAGAGAGTAGCTATGGATTTTGTGAGTGGGCTGCCCTTAATGCCTACCAAGAAGGATTCATATGGGTTATTGTAGATCGATTGACTAAATCTGCCTATTTCATACCAGTCCATACTGATTACTCTTTGCAGAAGTTAGCTAAACTGTATGTGGCTGAGATTGTAAGACTGCATGGGGTACCGATTTCCATCATATCAGATAGAGATCCTCAGCTCACGTCTTAATTCTAGAAGAAATTACACGAGGCTTTGGGTTTAAGACTGAACTTTAATACTGCGTTTTATCCCCAGACAGATGGTCAATCGGAAAGAGTGATTCAAGTACTAGAGGATATGTTGAGGTGTTGTGTAATAGATTTTCGAGGTAGTTGGGAAGACTATTTGCCACTAGCAGAGTTCGCGTATAATAATAGCTATCAGCCCAGTATTAAAATGGAACCATACGAGGCGTTATATGGTCATAGGTGTCGTACTCCTACCTGTTGGACTGAGCTAGGCGAGCGGCGAGTTCTGGGGCCAAAGTTAGTTTCTGATACCGAAGAGAAGGTAAAACTGATTCGAGACCGATTGAAGGAAGCATCTGACAGACAGAAGTCGTATACGGATTTAAAACGTAAGGAGATTGAGTTTTCTGTGGGGGACTTTGTATTTCTCAAGGTCTCCCCATGAAAAAAGATACTGAGGTTTGGACAGAAGGGTAAGCTTAGCCCTAGGTTCATTGGGCCTTACCGTATACTGAAGCGTTTGGGACCGGTCGCATATCAACTTTAGTTGCCTTCAGAATTTGACCGGATTCATGATGCATTCCACATCTCCATGCTGAGGCATTATCACTCTCATCCACACACATAGTACCAGTCGAGGAGATCGTGGTTAGGCCAGACCTAACCTTCGAGGAGGAGCCAGTGCAGAAATTGGACCCTGAGGTTAAAGTACTGAGGAAGAAATCTATCCCACTAGTCAAAGTGCTTTGGTGAATCACAGTTCAAAAGAAGCCACGTGAGAACCTGATGAGGCGATGCGTCAACAATACCCTCATCTATTTTGATCAGGTAAATTTTGAGGCTGAAATTTTGTTAAAGGGGTAGAGTTGTAACGCCCCAAAAATCTAAGTCTTTGATTTTTGCTTGTTTTGACACATATTTCTTGTTTGCTTCAATGGTTAAGTGATTTAGGTGTGTATGGGGGTGTTTGAGAAGCCTGGGTTCAAGTCTTGGCTTTTGCAGAATTTTCAGTTTTGCTCTTAAATGAATCTGGACTCAGGCATATAGGCCTTATAAATATTTGTGTTGGTTTTATAACACAAAAAAAGCTTGTGGTCTAGTGGCAAGGTGGCATGTTGTGTAATTGTGAAGTCTGAGGTTCAAGTTCTGGATTGTGCAATGGAGTATTTATTTTGCTGCTAGAGTTGTGTGGGTAGTGGAGTTGGACTAAAACACAGCTAAGGAGAGTTTGAATGGAATTTGAATGGAGTTGTTGGGGGGAGTTGAGGAGAAATTGGTAGAGTGATTCAAGGAGGGATAATGGGAGAGATTTTAGAAGAAATCAAGGGAAGTGAGGGGAGAGGGGAGGTGTGCCGAAAATGAACTTGATACTTAGGAAAATTTGGCTAAAGGGCATACTGCTCATTTTTGTTTTAATTTTCATGCCGGTTTTGTGTGGTTTTCCCTCTCTCTGCTTGTAGGTGCTGAATTTTTGCTAAGAATTGGGGTACCTCTCGGGTTTGTTTTCTTTTGGCTGCTCTTCCCTTTTTACCTATTTTCTTTTTTTTTCCAAATACACTCTCCTCCCTCACTTTTTCTTTTTCTTTTTCTTCTTTCTTTTCGGTTTCCTTTCTCTTTGATTGCCGAATACACCTTTCTTCCCCTTCTGTTCTTTTGAATCCATCTCCTCTACCGTTCCTTGTTCTGCTGCACTGCTGCCGATTTACTCTTTTGATTTTTTGTACTTTCATCTTTTCTTTTCTTTTTCTAGTTGTCGAATCTTCCTTTCTTTTGGGGGCCAACCGTGTTTCTCGCATTTTGTAGTTTGTTTCTTTCTCGCGTTTGGTAAGGGTAATAGTATAGAGTTTCCTTATTACCTGTTGATTAAGTGCTTACCTAGTTTCGGTTGGTGTCTAGGAACTTTTCAAAGGGTTGAAGGCTTGTAATTGCATTTGGATAGGCGAACTTCCCTCTTCACTCAATCAAAAGTTGTGGTAAGTAACGGTTGTGAGCACTTGTGTTTATTCGATGGTTTAACTGTGTAAGTGATTAATTGGAGATTGTTGGTTAAGTATAGGTTTCCAAGGCGTGGGAGGTTTCTCGACAAATAGAATCCAGGTGTGTGATCACACCCCTTTAACGGCAAATCGACAAAAGCTGAAAAGCTGGAAAAGACTGCATACGAGGCCATATGAGCGTACGAACGCTCGTGTGATAATCTGAGCCCACGAAACATGGTGTTGGACTGTAGAGGCCTCCATAAGCATTTTTATAGGCTTAGGCCATAATTGGCCACGTTGGGCTAAAATGGGTCTTGTGCCAATGGGCTCGTGGGCCCCACATAGATGAAATCTACGAACTGTGGCAAATACTAGACTGGGCTATATAGTTCCCATAGCCGTGGCAAATTCTGGGCTGAGTGGGCTGCACGAACGTGTGGGCCCACTTGGGCCGAGTAATGGGCCTCAAGCTCATATACACTACTTTTCCCATTTAGGTTACCTGAGGTGCTTGAGGCGACTACGGACCTTTCGTGAGGTCAATAAAATGACCAAAATACCCTCATAGGATAAAATGACCGAAATACACCCATAGGATAAAACGATCGAAATACCCCCGTAGGGTAAAATAATCGAAATACCCTCATAGGGTAAAATGATCAAAATACCCTCATAGGGTAAAATGACCGAAATACCCTCATAGGGTAAAATGATCGAAATACCCCTATAGGGTAAAATGATCGAAATACCCCTGTAGGGTAAAATGACCGAAATACTCCCGTAGGGTAAAATAACCGAAATACCCTCATAAGGTAAAAAGACCAAAATACCCTCGTAGGGTAAAATAATCGAAATACCCTCATAGGGTAAAATGACTGAAATACCCCCATAAGGTAAAATGATTGTTATACCCTTAGGAGATTAAATGACTGTTATGGCCCTATGTTATGTATGACTGATTTGCTCTATGATACGTTTGACATTCAGCATACACGTATGATTTATGACATGACATACTGCATGGGATTGGGATACTGTATTAGAGGAAGTATACTGTACTGGTGGCTCTACCACATATACTGTTACTGGCAGCTTTGTTGCAATACTATTACTGGCAGCTTTGCTGAGATATTGGTGTGTTGGCTGGATGGGTCGATTTTATCCCCACATGCTGTGTTGGCTAGATTGGGATAGATTACATTATTACACTATTACTGTAATGGGGCTAAGGCCCAAACTGTACTGATACTAAATAGGGCTCAGGCCCAGACTGTTATTGCATGTTGTATACTGTTTGATTGATAGGGGATTACACACTGAGTTTTCGTAAACTCACATTTTCCTTTTAATTGTACAGGTAATCCTCAGCCTTAGGTGGTTTGGTGCTGCGAGGGACTCGGAGGTGGCTACACAACTGCAGCTATACTACACTTTCTTTCATTTAAATTTATTTTATATGTTGGGTTTTGTTTATGTAAAAAGGCCTTTAAGTTGTTTAAATTTTTAATTGGGCTTTTGCTTACTCACTTTAAACTGCTAGTTTAGGAGAAGACGAATCTTTTAAAATAATTACTGTTTTCAAAGACACAAGTTTTTAACAAAAAAGATTTTAAAAGCTTCCTTGACTTTAGATCAGCTTGTTATAACAAAAGCAGACAACATGACAAACGTTTTAGCTAGATGATTGTTAAATAATAATTAAGAGGTTTTTAAAACTTAGAAACGATTGTTCTTCCAACAAGTTCAATTTTCGAAAGGCACTTTAATGTGACACGCCAGATTCGACCATAACGTCTAGGCCGGGTTTGGGGTGTTACAGTTTATTTTTTTGAACTAGAATGTTATTGTTGCTGGTTTATTGGACTTTTGTTGTGTTGTTTTTATTTTTTGTTTTGTTGTTTGGACTGGTGTAGTTTATTGTTGTATTTTGGACTTTTGCTAATTTTTTTCTATTATAATCTTGTTGTGTTGTTATTTTCTTGGACTGATGTTATGTTGTTTTTATTTGTTCACTTGTTTATTTCAATTTTCCTTTGTATGGTCATGTTTAAAAACTTAAAAAATATATTTTTAAAAAAGATTACATAAAAATAAACAACACTAAAGTCATTTTTTAAATTTAACTCAAACAAATATATTAGATTCAATTAGATTCAAATTTCATCTCACTCAACTCGATTTGAGAAATTTCAAATCAAGTTAGAATGATAAAATAGAATTCATCAACTCGACTAACCTAAAAATTTTCATTTAATTTGATTGAAAGCTCATCTTTAGGTTTAGTAATTACTTAGGGTTCAAGTAAGACTTAGACATGCTTATAAATAGTTAAGTATGGCCCGCCACCATAATATGTGTTTTACTTTATTTTTTATTAATAAAATACTCTAAAGGGAGATTTGCTTACGCGACTAGTTTCTTATTTCTTTCTTGATAATACTTTTGCTTCAAATTTTCAAGATTGTGGAAGAGGTTCATCATAATTTCAACTTGCCCAATTCAAGTCAATTGGGAAGGTTGATTAATGGTCAATATAATTTTTTGTTGGTGCAAGTTCACCAGAAGGAGACTAAACTATTTATCCAACTATTTGCCATCAACACCATTCATCTTTTTTTTTTCCATCAATTTGTCTATCATCTTTTGTTACTTTTCTTAATATTTAATTCTTTGTTTTCCATTTGTTTATCATATAGTTATTGATGGAAATTTCCAATCCAAGAATTTTGGTCCAGAAGTTACTTAGGGTCCCTTTGGAAAGGTAGTACGTTTATCTGCGGTTAGTGTAAAAATAATGGTGACAGTAATATTAGATATTGTAGTGTGAGACAAAAAAAACTAAACACACTACAATAAAAGTAAACGCTCATCCAAAAGGATCCTTATATTATAAGATAGAATCATGAACTTTGAGTTGATTGTTTGTACACTTAAAATTTAGTGCCAAGATTTCGCATCATGAATTAAGGATTGTAATGTTTTTAATATTTGGATTATGGATTGGAATGTTTTAATGTTTTGTAACAACTTTGACTTTAGTTTAGTGAATTGGTCTTTGAATAATGTTTTAAAACATTCCAAGTTTTAGAGTGTTAATCTTTTAATTGAATTTGTAATGAATAGTGAATGTTTAAGATATTATCTATCTATAATATATAGAAAAGCATGAGTTTAGACAAAGTTTTGAATAAATAAAAATACTCTTTTTCTTTTATCATATCATTAGATTGACACCTAAAAATAATTATAATTTAATTTAGAAGTTTTAGTTGTCATTTATGTATTGTGATAATTACAAATTTTATTGACATCTAAATATTAATATAAAGTTAACTTAAAGTAGTATGTGTGATCACCATTAAGTGTTGGGTGCAATGGTAAGACTCATTACATTCTCAAAGGAATGTAAATTCAAATTTTAGAGACAACATTATTGATAAGGGTAGTCACAAATCCCAAACACTATCTATAAACCAGATATAGCGAATACAAAAAAAGAAAAAGGTGTGATAATTACAAATTTTACTGATACCAAAAAATTTGATTTAAGCTTTAAATGTTTAGTAATTTTGTTAAAAAAATATTTTTGTAAGGATAAAATGTTTATTGTAGTTTGATATTATAAAGTAAATAATATACATTTAAATAATATTTAAATTTATAATATTATGATATACAAAATGTATCAACTTAAATTATAATAAAAATATTAAAATACTTTATTGTGACTCATTATCAATATTTTAATATATGAAACATAAATTTTAAATATATTTTAATTAATTAATATAATTTAATTTAAATTTGTTAATTGATATTTGAATCTACTTATAATTTAATTTAAGTTTATTAGAAGCAAAGTACTTAAATCAATTAAAAGAAAGATTGATGTAAAATTGAGTTTTATTTTATCTATTAATTATTACTTAATTAATATTAGAGAATAATATTAAATAGTTAAACACATTTGATCAAGTAGCAAATGGAGATAATTAGTAATAATAAGTTAGAAGTAGAATCATATTCGAACAACAATAGCATCGAAAAGAGATTGAAAAATTATTTAATTGATTATAAGGTAATATAACATTAAATTTGTCCTCTTATTATTTCAATTTAATATTACAATTTTTTTTATTTTAGTTCCAAATTTCTATATTAATTTTAATAATATTATATATTAATTCAATTTTATTTTATCTAATTATTTAATATTTTATTATCAATTGTTTTCTATTTTTCATTACTTTTAAAACATTTTATTCTCTAAATTATTTATCAAAATTAGTAGAATTTTATTATAAATTATACCAATGTTAATTTAATTAGTAAAAATATATATTTTGAATTGTAGAATTATATTATTTAAAGAATTAAAAATATAAACACATAAAAATTACGTATAATATTTTTAAAAATTCTGATTAATTTTTTCAAAATTTTTCATGTTTTAGAATTTTTTTGAATATTAAATTAGTGAAACCGATTGGATTTTGCAAACCATGATTCTCTTATTAACAAAGCATAAAATTAACACGAGTAAAATAGTTTTTTCTTAATTGAAATAAAATAACTTTTAAATTTTATAAAAATGTAACAAAAAATTAGCACTCATTAAAAAATAGTATATATTAATATAAATAAAGGGGTGATAAAGAAAAAGGAAAAAAATAGCAGTCATGAGAAATTTCTAACCAACTTCTTCTCCAAATTATTTTGTTTCAAAAATTCCCTGATTATTATTATTGTCAACGAACTTCTGCGTTGGAAAAACTGTCCCAAAAAGAGCCATTAAATTCCATTTCCTCTTTAATCTTGGGGTCATCGGTAAGTATCCTAAATTTCATATTCATTTTCTCTTCTGAATTCAAGGCTGGGGTTTCCTAGTTCCTTAGCTGAAAACCCTAGCCTAATTCACTTTGTAGGAATTTTTCAAAAGCTTGATGTTTTTTTTTTAGATAAAGAGATTTTATTTATGAGTAATAATTGTCTTTATGTTCCAAAAAGTCCCAAATTTCATGGGATTTTCAATGGATTATCTGCCATTATTCTACTTTTCTTTTTTTACACCCGGGCAGATTTCTTAAGAAAACCTCACATTAGCCAATTGTCTGGGCTTATTAATTATAATTTGAATCAAAGAACCGTACTTGATCACGTCGGTATAATTCGTCGAAAAATTAGCGAACTTGATGCCAGTTCGTCAAATTTAGCTTTTGGGAAGGGCCAGCAGAATGAGTTGAATGTAAGCTTGAGCCATCCTGTTTTCTGTACCGGATTGAATAATCATCAGGGTTTTGCTAATCAATGTGAGTTCCTGAAATCGAATCCACAGTGTTCTTCAGATGGATTCTTTGATTACATTAAGTTCTTCTATTGTGGTTGTGGAGAATTTAGGATAGTGGGCTATTTGATATTGGTTGTTTGGCTTCTTTCTTTGTTTTATCTTTTGGGTAACACTGCAGCTGACTACTTTTGCCGTTCATTGGAGAAGCTTTCTTATCTGCTTATGTTGCCTCCAACTGTTGCTGGGGTTGCACTCCTTCCGTTGGGAAATGGGGCACCGGATGTTTTTGCAAGTATAGCTGCATTTTTGGGGACGGATACAGGTGGAGTGGGTCTTAATAGCGTGTTAGGTGGTGGAGTTTTTGTTACTTGTGTTGTTGTAGGGGCTGTCTCCCTTTGTGTAGCGGGGACCGGGGTTCAGATTGATAAAAGATGCTTCATTAGGGATATCTGTTTCTTCCTTTTTACGCTCATGTCACTTACAATGATATTGATAATTGGCAAGGTGAGTATTTGGGGTGCCATTGCATTTGTCATGATCTATGTGATTTATGCATTTTCTGTTGTTGCAAATGAGATTCTGTGGAAACATACTGGGGGATTGAAATTGGATGTTGTTACACCATTGCTTCCTGTCCGAGGAACTCTGTTTTCACAAGGAAACGAAGAGGATACTTTTCTTTATAGTTATCTGCTGGACGTGGACACTGGAAATGATCCACCCCATCTACCTAGTTCCCTGCCACAATGGATGTGGGCTTCAAATGTTGCTATATATTCCAATCACTTAATGAAAGCCAGTCCATTAGATGAAGACAGGCCTCCATGGGGTTGGACTGAAGAGGGCATGGAAACTAATGAGTCACCATTCTCTTGCTCTAAATTATTATCGCTCCTGGAGTTGCCGCTGACAGTTCCAAGGAGGCTAACAATTCCTCTAGTTGATCAGGAATCATGGTCAAAACCATATGCTGTGGCTAGTGTTTCATTGGCTCCTGTACTGTTAGCATTCCTGTGGAATAGCAAAGGTGATGTGGGCTCTGAGAGTCGAGTGATCACATGGTGTCTCAGTGTTGCAGCTGGTTGCACACTTGGTATTCTTGCATGTAAGCATACAGCATCTGATCATCCGCCTCGGAGGTTTTTAATTCCATGGGTATTTGGGGGATTTTTTATGAGCATTGTCTGGTTTTATATGATTGCGAATGAGCTTGTTGCTCTGTTGGTAGCATTTGGTGTGATATTTGGAATTAATCCATCCATTCTTGGAGTAACTATTCTGGCTTGGGGAAATTCAATGGGTGATTTGGTGTCAAATGTTGCACTGGCAATGAATGGTGGTGATAGCGTGCAGATTGCAATGTCTGGCTGCTATGCCGGTCCTATGTTCAACACACTTGTTGGTCTGGGCATCTCATTGCTGCTTGGAGCTTCGTCAAAGAGTCCTTCCTCATACACGGTTCCTCAAGATAGCAGCTTGTTTTACACTATGGGCTTTCTCATGTCTGGACTAATCTGGGCACTTATAGTTTTGCCTCGAAATGACATGAGACCTAGCAAGATATTAGGATTGGGTCTTATAATGCTTTATCTGATATTTCTTTCTCTCAAGGTGAGCAGTGCTTTGGGACTTACATCACTGCGTGGTTTAAGCTGATTCGTTTTATTGGCTGTAACTAGGTGGACTAGGTAAACTGACATAGTAGAAATGATTTGTCAGATTGATTGGTTAGTTTTCAGTTTCCAAGTACTATATCAACTTTCAGATTTCTATGGCAGAGAAAGCCATTGTTGTAAGATTTACTTAGATAGGCAAATGATATATAACTCACTGTGGGTTTGCAGTGCTTGTTGGAAAAATCTGTCAAACCATTTCATCAGTAAATTCTGTCAATACCACTTCCCTGTTGCATATGACTGGTGTGTCCTTACGGTTTTCAAATAATATTTCCTCGGTGCTAGTTTTGATCTTCATTTAGGGTTCTTTTTTCTAACATCTGATTCTTTGTTTATGGATTGAAGATAGTAGAAATGACCATTAGTTGTGGCCGCTTGTTTGAATGTGGCAACTCATATATAGCTTTGCCTTCGATTGACACTATATTTAAGGAAACAGTTTGCCAACTACGATGAAACCCTGTTCTCTTTCATTTTCCTTTCTGGTTTTGACTCTTCCTCGCCCTCTGCCTTCTGCTAAGCTGTAAGCATTTTTCTTTAAGAAATAAAAAAATAAATCTGGAATTGAGATGATTTTGTGGCTGCAGAAACCCTCTTTATAACTTAGTAGGATAAGATTCCGTAAATGGAACCATCTTCTTGGAGAAAGAAATAAGATATCAATGCTAAACCAAATGTTTAATCGTTATCAGCAGGCCCTTTTGGGAATGGACTTCTTTTTTTGTCAATTTCAATCACAATCCCACACGTCGCTAGTTAGCTGTAATTTTAATATTTAAAACAGTATAACAAAGTTAAAATATGATTTTACTCCTTTAAAGTGTTTTTTACCCTTTTCTTCAACCTTATATCTCCCTCTCCCTCACGATAGAAGTTGTAAAATACAGGGTTTTTATTTTTCTGTCTCTCCTCTCAGCCTTAGAAAGTGCCTTAAGGCGATTGAAATTTTAGACTTTGGAGGCAGTGGAGGTTGTATTGAAAAGGCAAAGTATATCCTAAAGAATGGTGGAGCTCTACAGAAGTTGAGAATACATACAGCATCATACATTTCTGAAGAAATAAAATTGAATATATACCAAGTGTTGTTGGCTTCACCAAGGAAATCAAAGTAATGTTGTATCTTGGTTATTTGATATAATCTTGTATTGTTGCTATATTTGTCTTGCTCTTATGAATGGCTCTTTTGCTTCTGATTTCTAATTTTTTAATGACACTGAGATTGGAACCTGTTAACTGAAATCGGTCCTTATCAGGCGGAATGAACATTTTTTTCTCAGCCTGAACAGTAGAGTAATTTCTTTGCTTTGAAAGATGAATTAATTTTCATGAAGCTGCAATTTACAGCTTCTATGGTGAGGGAGAGGCAGATATACCGTTGAAGGAGTAAAATCATATTTTTACTCTCTTTTTTTTTTTTTACTTTTTAAAATTATAATCTAGTTTGTTTTAAATAAATAATTATTAAAAATTACAGCTTGCTGGTTTTTTTAATTATAAAAATAACCCAAAAATTAATTAATTACTTAAATAGTCTATTTTTTAATAAAATACGAAAATAACTTAAAATTTACATTAAAAGTTTGTGAAGCCAAAGTGTTTGATGTCATCAACATGTCATGTCAACAATTATATTAAAAAATTAATTTTTTGGTAAAACCATGTAAAATGATGCCACTTGTATGAATATTAAAATAATACTATAATTTTTAAAAGTATGGAAGGTTTAAACAATTTTACTTATTTTCTAATGGATTCAAATAAATTAACGCAATCATAGCCTGTCTCTTACTATTGAAACAGGTAAAGGTTAATTTTTTTTTCATTCAAGTTTGATTTGTCCTTTTTTATTTCTTTTTTCTTTTTAAGTTTTTATTTATTTTTCTTTATTTATTTTATATAAAATTTTAAAGGTATATTTGAAATGTTTTATAATATTACTTTTTAAAATTTTAAATATTTTTTTAAAATTATTTTTTTAAAATTTTAAATATATATTTTTAATAAATAAAACATTTAAATATTTTAAAGATATGACCTTTCAAATTTATTATTTATTTTGTAATATTTTAAATGTATATTTTAAATATTTTTAATTTGTTTTGTAATTTTTTAAATATTTTTAAAATATATTATTTTTAAAGATATGACCTTTCAAATTTATTATTTGTTTTATAATATTTTAAATGCATATTTTAAATATTTTTTTTAAATATAATTTTTATAAATTATTAATTTTTAAAATTATTTTTAAAGATATTCAATTTTTTTTAAAAATTATATTTAAAATTTTAAAAATTAATATTTTATTTGGTGGAGCCATTTAATATTTAATACAAGTGCAATTTTTTAATGTTTTTTAATATAAAAATTTAATATTTAATATTTTACTTTGGTGGAGCTATTCTTTACAACTCTACATCTTGATTCTCTAGCATATATAAAATGGTGAAATTGTTGTGTTTAGTAGGAGAGTTCAAAAATTTTATTGAAGAAGAATAATGATGTGTTTTTGGTGTACGTTCTTTTTTATAGTGAAATCGTAGAAGGTGATGTTGGCTGTGTATTTCAAGGTCAGCAAATAGTAGGTTTGTGATTCAAAAAAAAAGTGAAGCTGGTAGAAATGAAAAGGAAGATTAGTGCAAAAGTAACTATCCGTTGTGGAAGGGTGATGTCCAGATTATTTTACAAGTTTCCAGTCTCTACAGATTCGTTCAAATTTTGTGAGATGCAACTAGTAGATGATGATGACTTGGGCACTATGATGGAAATATGGTGGTCGACTGGTAGTGAGAACCCCCAACCAGTTGAGTTATTTGCTGAATTAGCAGACTTAAAGCCTATTAATAATGTTAGTCCAAGAAGTCGACAATGCGAATTTGACTTTGATCTTAATGTCAGATGGACAGACCAGATAGAATGCGAAGGGTCATCATAGATACCCGAAAATCCAAATTATGGTAGGAGTTTGTATAACAACCCTACCCCTAGTCCCCGTCTAGAAATACATCTGGAGGTGATAATAAGCACAGAGGCAGATGTCGGAGAAATTACCAATAATGGTGAAGATTCTGATAAGGACGTTAAAGATTTTAGTGACCCCGATGTTGATAAGGCTCCGGATGATATTGATGATGAAGGCCCGGAGGAGGTTGAAGATGTTCACGGCCCTTCATTCAGTAACTCGAGTCATGGTATTGTTTTATGAAATGAACCTGAGGGCGACATGTTGAACGTTAATCCAGATGCAGTGCATGCATCCAAGTTCCTTAAGTATGCCGATATAGTACCTGCTCATATATTGGTATCAAATTCGCAGTTCAAGGAGTTGTTCGTTAGGCAATGGTTCGAGAACAAGGCGGACTATGTGTTTTCCATCAAACAGTACAACATGAAGTTGTCAATTGATTACAAGGTTGCCAAGTCTACATCGACATTATATTTTGGGGAATGTTGGAGAGTCACGATGGGTGTGGTTGGCAGGTTCGGGCTGCATTTATACAGAGGACTCAACAGTGGCAAATACAAAAATTAGAAGAGCGTCATACATGTACTCTCACATATATGTCTCAAGACCACCGAAAATTGGATGCCAAAAGTACTTGCAACTGCATTATGCCACTAGTGAAAGATAGCCCAATCATTCCTGTGTCGACATTGATTGCGGACATGCAAGCTCGATTTCAGTATAGAATGTCGTATAAGAAAGTGTGGTGGACGAAACAAATGACCATGCAATAATTGTACGGCGACTAGAATGAGTTATACAATGAACTTCAGGGTTGGATTTCAGTGATGGTGGAGTACATCCCAGGAACTGTCCTGGACTTGCAAACGTTGCCTTATAGAGACCCGAATTGACAATTGGAACTGGGGAGAAGAGTTTTTGTCAACTGTTCTGGACTTTTGATCCATGTGTTAGGGTCTTCTCCTACTGCAAACCGCTAGTGCAAGTTGATGGAACATGGCTTTTTGGAAAATACACGCAGATACTTCTGATTGTGGTTGCACAAGGCAGTAACGAAAATGTACTACAGGTTGCTTTCGCCATTGTGGAGTCGAAGAACTTCGAATCATGGGAATATTTCATTCGAAACTTGCAGAGGCATGTTGTTAGGCAAGACAACATTTGCATTATCTCCGAGAGATCAAAGGGTATTGTTACTACGATTTGGCAATTTGAGGTTCCGTGGAAGTCCGTCTATTGTATTCGTCGCATCGTTGTCAACTTCCACAATGAGTACAAGAACAAAGAATGACGCAAATGAATCGTGAACATGGGTAAAAATATTGTATTTACATTTGTATTTGTAAATATTTCGTGTCTATTTCCTAATTGGGATGGTAACGCTTTTATCAGAATACATACGTAAGATACGAGCTGGAAACATACTGATTCAGACATAAGTTGGCGAGGTTAGAGACTGATATGGCGGGGTCTAAACCTTCTCTCAGAAAATGGTTGGGTAGCATGAAGCCGTGGCAATGGGCTCAATGTTTTGACAATGGGTGCCGATATGGTCATATGACAACTAACCTCGTTGGGGCTGTTAACTTCATCTTGAGGCGTATGCTCACTTGCCAATTTTAGTGGTTTTGTCAGCCACATTTTATAGGCTAGCAATCTTAATGCCAAAAATGGGGTTGAAACAAACAAAACAGTTGGAGATAGGACACGTGCAAGTCGAAAAAATCAGGGATGCCATGAAAGAGAATGCTCAAAGGCCTAGGTCGATGAATGTAGAACTATATTCCTGAAACTTGGAAAATTTTTGAGTGACAGAGTACATTGGTCATCTGCCGAGGATCCTGCCATGGTCCTACGGAGTTGATCTCCGAAACAGGCGATGTTAGTGCAGGATGTTCCAAACACTATGGTACCCGTGTGCGCATGTAGTTGCAGCGTGTGCTACCTACAATTTGAATGTCGAACAATATATCAACGATGTGTACACACTTGAATGTATGTTGTGTATTTGGGGTAACAAGTTCCCTGTATTAAGGGATGTATCGACATGGGAAGTACAATCTCTTGCGTTCGAGATATTGCCAGATCAATCACTACGTAGGAGATTCAAAGGTCGACCGACAACAATGAGGATTTGGAATGAATGGATATAAGAGAACAATTCGATCCAAAGCGTTGCACCATATGTAGAACAGTTGGCCACAATCGGAGCAAATGTCCCTATGGAAACGTCTATACTGGTCAATTGTCATGGTCTGAAAGAAATTAAATGTTGTACCTGATGTTTGCATTTTATGGTCTTTTAGAAATAAAGTTTGTATTGTTTAGTGTTAAGCTTTTATTTAAAATTAACAGTTGCAACTTTTAATACTTTAAAATATATTATAAATTATAAACCAATACAACAAATATTACATAACACTTGAAATTTACATAACTCAAAATTAAAAAGAACTGGGAGTGTTATCGTCGTTCGGGGTATAACGGTTTACGAGCCTTCATTGACGGGGTGGACGTTGGGGTATATTGTACACATTAAGAGTATTGACAGCTGGATCGAACGTGGCCTGAGACGAGGTAGAGTACATGCTATCTCCAAACAGTGGTTGCTCTGGGTGAAATAAACTCGAACCACCCATGTGTTCAATGGTTGGTCTTCTGAGTCGGGCTTCGCCATATGTTGATCCTCTAGCTCCCTCATAGGTTGATTTCCATGTCTGTAGCGGTGACCTGGTACAATCATAAGTTGTCCACCATATAAATAAACGCGCCATCGAGTCATGTACCACTGCATGTATTCAGTTGAGGGATTGAAGTCTAACATGCAGGAGTGCACCTCAGGCCACCTGTCATACCGGGCATTCCATAGTGCTACATAACATTAATGTTCCGCGCTCCAATTTGTTGTATGTTCCCCTCTCATGGTATTGCCGTGGACATCAGCAAATTGTTGTGGCTCGACTGGCACAAATTGTCTACACCCAAATTGTCGCATAACTCGATCACGGTTGTACCACTCAACGGTTGAGAAGTTGAGCACTGGCATATTAAGGCACCACATATGGGTTTCGGTGTGAACCCACTAAGGAATAAGGGTTGTAATGTTCAGTGCAGAATACGACATCCACAAGAACTGCACAATATAACATAATGAGTCAAGTCACATCACTTTCTCTCCGGCGTACGCCTCTATCATTTGGCGGTAAATGATTAATGTTTGGCTCGCACCAATTCCCGAAGACATGGCCCATCTGAAATTGAAACAAACACGTTAACAGTTAAATTTGGAAATATTATCCACATTTATGAGTCGTTAAAAGTAAGTATAATTTTGTTTTTACCTAATTATAAGTGGCCACGAATATGGTTGGTGCCTAACAGCCACTAGAAATGGCATCCTGTATAGAGCCTAGGACTGCAGTAGACCCAGACAACCAGCCATGTTACTAACCCCATGTTTTGTTGCTCGGCAAAGCTCATAGTACAATACGACCAACACTGCTGATCCCCAGCTGTAACTACTGGCACGAGAAAAATCCTACAATAGAGGCAAGTACTTTAAGTGGACCCTATTAGACGTGTTGTTCGGCATAAGTATCCCCGATCAGCCGCATAATATAGGCTCGAGCAGCACATATCACCTCGTACTCAGTGGTAGTGCTCGATAACCACTTAAAATTTGCTCTCAACCATGCTAATGTCAAGCATGTGAAATTCTATTCCCTATCACTAGGGGGCCGTCCAAGCAATCTGTGGCATAGTACTGAAGGTTCCAACACTTTGCTTCGACCCGTGACCACAACACCATCAACTCGTAACCTAAGTTGCATAGCGACGTCTTCTAATATGATAGTGCACTCCTCGCACGGCATAATGAAGGTGTGGGTCTCCATACACCACCGCTCAACCAAGGCGGATATTAAGTTCGCCCTCAGGTCAAACCTTCGTATCAATGCGGCATCCCCAAATCCCGCTAATTGTAAGTATGACATGATCCGCTCGTCCGGATCATACTTGGGAAAATGAAATCGCAACCTCAAAATCCGTTACCCATCCTGTATGGTAAAATTTTTATAAAAATATGATAAATTAATTATCTATATAATTTAAACATAAAATTATATATTGAAGAGTAAAATTGAAAGGTTGAGAAAACAAAAACGTCACACTTATACTATACCAACGTAGCCATTCTAAGTATTTTTTTTATTTAATTTAAATTAAATAAGTAATAAAATATTAATAATAGAATGAAGATTTATCATAAAATATTAATAATAACACATAGAAATCAAATGTGATTATTATGTCCTAATCATAGTTAAGCATTAAAACTAAAGGCAACTATATAACTACAAAAATACTTAAAAAAACAATAATGTCCTAAAAAAACATAAGTGGTATGGGTAAAAAAAGACTTATTTTTATTGAACCGATATCTATAATAATATATAGAGTTTTACATATATAAACTAGGCATATTCAAACTCGAAAATTTATCTTACATATGAGAAATTTTATAAAAAAAATATATTCACTCGTTAAAGACAAATATAACTTTTTTGTACCCCATAAATGGAACCAAGCATAGTAACAATGCAAAATTA
Organism: Gossypium hirsutum; assembly: GCF_007990345.1. NCBI lineage: Eukaryota > Viridiplantae > Streptophyta > Magnoliopsida > Malvales > Malvaceae > Gossypium > Gossypium hirsutum. Next base: position 55,088,204 of record NC_053442.1, read on the forward strand.
AGCAGAAAGATTGTCATATTAAAAAATTAATATTTAAAATTATAAATGTGTACTAAATTAAAAAAAATTTATAACTAACATGTAGAGATCAATTTCATACAAAAAGGAGTTAAAAAGGGATAATAACAACCAAATAGAGATCAATTTCATGCAATCAAAACACGTTGAGCAAAGTAGCGCTTAGCAAGAAAAAATGAGAGACTAAAACGATTTTTTATTTAATTTATAATTAATTTTACTGTTTCGTTGATCCGATAAAGTGTGATCCATATTTACTCCAAAAGATATTTTGACATCTGCATAATTTAAAAAATACATAAATACAATATAATTAATTATTATATTACAATAACTATAAAATATAAAAATACAAAACAAAAACTATAAATAACTTACTTTTTCTTTTCTTTTCTTCCTTCCTTCTACAAATGTTTGAAGGGTGACCAAACCCCACCTTCTTATAAGACATTTATCTTCTTCTTCCTTTTTTGTTTTTTAACTAATAAATAGGCTAATAACTGGTCACATGGCTAATGTCACTGACATTATGTAACTAGTTATAATATATATTTTTAATTTTCTAATTTAAATTTTTACTTTTTAATACATATATTTTTTAAAAAGCCATATTTTTTTAATAAATAGATTCTTTTTTAACAAATAAATCATTTGTTATTTTTTCTAATTAATTTAAATTTCACTTTTTTAAATAAAATATCATTTTTAAATTTTAAATAGAATTTAAAAAAACGTTTAAATATCTTTAAAAATAATTTAAAAATCATAATTTAAAAAATTATAAATCAAATTAAAAAATTAAAATATACATTTAAAATATTATAAAACAAATAATAAATTTGAAAAGTCATATCTTTAAAATATTTAAATATTTTATTTATTAAAAAATATATTTAAAATTTTAAAAAATAATATTATAAAACATTTCAAATATACATTTAAAATTTTATAAAACAAATAATAAACAAATAAATAAAATAAATAATAAATCAAACGTGTATGGAAAAAAAAATTAAACTTTACCTGCTTCAATAGGGAAGTAGGAGACCGTCTATACTCTCTTGGAATTTGACGACGCTAATTTATTTGACTCCACCAGGAAAATATAAAATTATTTAAACCACCATACTTTTAAAAATCACAGTATTGCCTTAGTATTTATACAAGTGGCATCATTTTACATGATTTTATAAAAAAATAATTTTTAATGTAAATTGATGATGTGGCATGTTAGTGGCACCAAACACTTTAGTTCCATCAACTTTTACGGTAGATTTTGAGTTATTTTTGTATTTTAGCAAAAAATAAATTATTTCAGTAATTAATTAAATTTTTGGGATTATTTTTATAAAAAAGGCCAGCTTGCTGCTGATGTGTTAGATTCTGATTTAGGACTTTTTTTGGACCGACGGTATTAAATTGTGGGGTAACGAGACAATAGTTTGAGTACTCAAATTGATCAAAAGCAAATAAATAATAATTGATGTTAAATAACTTTTAATAAAATTGAATTAATTTTAATTTGGATTAATCTTTAATATATATAATTATTTTTATTATATATGTGATTTTTTTTTCAATAGAATAACCACAAACCGGGAAAATATCAAAATGAAAATCTCTACTAACAGAGGAAGAAGGGTTATTTTAGAATAGCAAGAATAAACCTAAACCTAAAACAGTAGCAGCAATAGGGGCATTCATTTTCCTTGATAATACATGAGAAGTCATGTGTGCTCTACAATTGCACCAAGTTCGTTAAGCCAATTGCTTCATAGTTTTTGAGTAATTTATGACTCCAAAACTCCAAACTCAGCTCTCTCAACTTTTTGTATCTCAACACATTCTCTTTGTTTTGTTTTAATGGATACATCCACTCACCACTTACCTACCCAACGACATTAATGTTGGTGGTAATATAAAGCAGAAAATCTCTCAAATGGTTCAGAAAGAGATTATTCATCATCACCTAGTCCATTGCTGCTGCATTACTTTGTTAGAGCGTAATTTGGCGGCTTTGATGGATGGTTCAAGCGAGTCTTCATCTGGAGAGGCAGCAGTGAGCCCAAGGTCTCCACCAAGATCTAGAAGCCTAGATGTGTACGGGAAGCGGCAACAAATGTTCAAAGTTCAGGCTTTGAAGGGAGAGATTGGTTTGCTTCAGGTTCCTCCATTTTCTTCCCATTTCGCTTTCACAGTACAAAACTTTTTGTTCCTCTTTGAAAGAATATTATAGAACGAAAGGAAGAAAAAGGTAATGAATTTATTGTATTGAATATTTTATAAAAGGGTAGGGGCTTATTCTAAACATAATTTATTATAGAAACATTACACATTCTTTTAACATTCCTTTTCTAGTTGGAGTATAGATATTGATGATGCCTAATTTATTTTTATAAATGTATCTCCCAATTGATATCATGTTTTGACATAGCTTGTGGATATAAGTTTTTGGTGAATCTTTTCATGAATAAAATGACAATTGACTTCAATATGCTTGGTCCATTTATGAAATATTAGATTGAAATATATATGAAGAAAAATTACGAGTTGAAATACTCGATTGGTAATAAATTCAACACGTTGAAATTTATGCTTGTATCATATAGATTTATATATCATATCATCTGTACTATTATTTAAGTCTTTAACTGAGTTAATGTCATGAGTCACACATGTTAGAATCATAAAACAAGATCTAATATAAAACTTAACAAACCAGGATCTATCATATAAGAAATCAAGAATAAACCAAGATGTGAAAGCATACCTGAATCCATCGATTTCTTGAAATCTTTGGATCTTATGGTTTTGATCTTCCAAATTAGCACACAAGTAATTCAGAGAAGGTGACTCTATCTTTTCTAGAGATGGGATATTAGAAAAATTACGTACGTGTAATTTGGGGACCATAATCCTAATATAAAACTTTTGCACATTAACCCTCATTTCTAATTAGCTCATCATCAATTAGAAATTAGTTACTAAAGTATCTACACATATTTGACCCATACTTTATTTAATAACTAAAGCTCAATAAACATTAACCAAATTAGATCACTTTTAATTTTGGCTAATATTTTATGATAGTAAATAATAACATGTAATTACTATTATTATATATGTGATGCCCATGTTTTCCAACAATATCCCATTTGGACCACATATATATTAATTACTCTATAATTACATGTCATTATATAACCTTATGAGTTCAAAAATTTACTATTATGTCCAAAAGGTATTCCAAACGATCTTGTTCATTAATTATGTTAGCATAGAACCAATGCGACTTTCGTTACATATATCGTAACTAAATCCATCCCTGATCATGTATATTAACACAACAAAATGGCAGAGACCAAGTATGGATGTGTAGCATGGAAATTACATGCAATATGACCCAAACATGTCTATTTCTAACTGGTCCTCCTTAAACCTTAGTGAGATCAAGCCTTATCAAAACTAGAGTGTGAATAAACCAAACAAACTTTATTTCTGCATAAAATAAACTTAATATTCATAAACTGAAATAACTGAAAATTTTTCTATAACAGAAAAGCATTTAAAATTAAAAATGCCCACTAAAACTGAATCCTAGAATGAAATTACACCCATATGAGGAGTGTGCTCTTATAAAACCTTAAGTGTAGTCCCTTAGTAAGCGGGTCCGCAATTATGAAGTTTGTCCCAATATGCTTTATAGGCACCTAACAATTCTAAAATTTTACTTTAACAACCAGGAACTTAAAGTCTATGTGCTATGACTTTGATGTGCACCTGTTGTTATTGGAATAAATGACTACCAATTATTTTCACAATTTGCACCCTAGTGACAAAATTTTGCATCAATATTCCATCAAACTCGGATTTTGTATACCTGATGATCTCTAACTTACTAGACCTCTGATATGTGACCATGTAATCTTTTGTTATCTCAAGATACCTTATAACCCATTTGGCTGCTATCCAATGGTCCATACCAAGGTTGTTGTCACGTGTGAATATGATATGTGAATTGTACAAATATACACGTCGAATCAAGTAATAAAGTGATAACTGAGATCGTCTCCATAGGGATCAGATTAGGTATAGAAATGGTCAAGTTATGATAATGATTAATGTTATGGAAAAATCGAGTTAAGTACACAGTGGTAAATTAAAATAATAAGGATGAGTGCAAAATGTATACTGACTAATATTGGAAAATGTTAAGCCAAAAAAGAGTAAAAATGCAATGGAAATCATGAGAACTGTTACGTGAATAAAATGCGAACGAATAAATAAATAACTAAGAATGCTATGGCAAAGATACTATGGGAAATGATAGAAGGTCTATAATGTTGATTGGCAGGTTGAGATTACTAAGAATCTGCCCTTACTTTCAATAATGCCTCAGCAAAATCGTTCTTAACCTACTACTTAGAAGAGACCTAAAGTGACCTGCTTCTTTCAAAAGCAAGATCTCATGTTACCTGGCCTGTGTCTATAGGCCTTAGCATGACACCCTACACTATTTTGTCTTCATTCTATATAAACACTGCTCTATGTCTAGAGTCTACTGTAGATATTTGGTCGAATACCCACTTGTATCATTTAATTTCAGTTCAACTAATCTAACCTTTTTAGAATTAAATTCACTTTATGGGCATATTGCACACTCATTTATGTCTAGAGGATGTACGCATACAGTTAGGAAATAAAAGAAATTGAATAAAACAGTAGATTAAATCAAATATATGCTTCAACCATTAAAGAAAATAAAAGTTTAATCATGTAATCTCAACCCTATGAGATTTAATTGATGGGTTGATGATTAAAATTCAAGTTCAAGATAACATTGTTTCGATCAAATCAATTCACATGAGAACAGAATAAGAAATAATGGAAGAACTTAGGAAGATGGCTGTCGCTAAACCAATCTGTAATCTAGCAGCACAATGTTCTGTGGTGGCTGAGAGGGACTACCTTTAGCTTCCTCTTTTTGTCTCTATTCAGCCAGTACCCTCTATTGTTGCCTCCAGATCTCCACTCTTAGGGCTTCCTCCTTCGGCTTTTTATAAACATTTCTTCCTATGATAACTTCAACAACCCACGATATCTTCTCCTCTTCTTAAGGCAGATTTTTTTAGTACAAGTAGAGTTGGGCTGAGACTGGTAAGCGCTGAATGTTGACTTGGTCATCTTCCTGAAATTGCCACGGCATACAAGGTAGCAAACTGTCCAATCTTTTTCCCCGACAAACCTTCACTCCTTTATTTCTTTCTCCACATACTTTACTTGCCAAACCACCAAACATAACCCTTCCATACGCAATTAAAGTATCTAACATGTAAACACAGTCCAAACTCCTAATGCAAATGATAAAAAATACTAATAAAATGTCCTAAAATTCCGCTAAATGTACCCAAGTACAAGCAATTAGCTAGGTCTAAAGAAAATAAATATAACTCTTTTCAAGAGTTATCAATTGTTTAAATATAGGGGTGAATCCAGGGGGCTGATAGGGGCCTCGATCCCCTTAAAATAGAAAACTTTCCATTTAGGCCCTTTAAGATTTTTAAAATGGTAAATCAATAAAGGTAAAATTGAATGTTAGTACCCTTAAAAATGATAAAAATTTGATTTAATCCTTTAAAAACTACAAATATATAGGCTTTTAAAATTGTGAAATTGCATTTTTACTATCGTAAAAAATTACAATTTAATTTTGCCCCTCTAAGAAAATTTTCTGGTTTCACCTCTACTTAAATGTCTACCTAACATCCCAACAATGTACGCAATATCCGGACGTTTACATACTTGAGCATACATTAGACTCCCAACAACTGGTGCATAAGGAATCTTTTACATATCCTGAATTTCAAGGTTACTTTTAGGGCATTGAGTAATATTAAAATTGTCTTCTTTAGCAACAGGGGTGTTACATGGTCTACAACTTTGCATGCCAAACCTTTTGAGTACTTTATCGATATAACTCTTTTTTGACAATCCAAGAATACCTCGAGATCGGTCTCAATATATCTGAATTCCTAAAACAATCCTTAAGATCTTTCATCTCAAAATGCTTAGATAAAAAAACCTCATGGTTTTGTGTAATAAGCCTATATCATTAGTGGCAAGCAAAATTTCATCAACATATAGATAATCACTTGAATTTGTGATACACACAATCATCAAAAATATTCATCTCAAAACCAAACGAGATAATTACTTGATGAAACTTGTGGTACCGTTGATGGGAAGCTTGTTTGAGTCCATAGGTGAATTTTGTTAATTTGCAAACCATATTCTTTGGGTCTCCCGACTCAAATTTTTCTGGTTGTACCATATAAATTATTTCTTCAATGTTGTTATTGAAAAACACAGTCTTAACATCTATCTAATGTAACTCAAGATCAAGATGAGCAACAAGCGCTATGGTTGTCCTGAAAGAGTCTTTCGATGAAACTAGAGAGAAAGTTTCTATGAAACCAATGTCTTCTTTTTGAGTATATCCTTTAGCTACAAGATGCACCTTATACCTCTTCACAATATCATTTGCATCCCTCTTGGTTTTAAATATTCATTTACAACCAATTGTTTTTGCACCATCAGGTAATGGGACAAGTTCTCAAACTTTATTGTCTTGCATAGTCTTCTTGTATAGCATCAATCCACTTTTGAGAATTACAACTTTTCATGGCTTGACGAAAGTTGATTGGATAATTTTCCTTCATTCCATTGTCATCCTCATGTTCTTAGAGAAATACAACATAATCATCTGAAATAGCGTTTCTTCTCTCACTTGTGGACCTCCTTAATGGAACTTGTTCTTGAGGTTGTTGAGTTTGTTCTTTTGGAATAATTACCCCATCTTGAATAGGGAGTTGTTCAACATTATCTCGTTGAGGTTATGGATTCACTTCTTGATCAATGATAAGAATGAGAACTTAAACATCATAAAAATTAATAGCAATAACTAAGTTATAATCCAATTCCTCCTCAAAAGCAATGTCTTTAACCTTATTTTTCCCTCCAAACTTAACATTCTCAAAAAATGTTACAGTTCTTGTCTTAAAAATATTCCTAATTGTGATATCATAAAACTTATAGCCCCTAAATCACTCATAATAACCAATAAAGTAACTACTCACTATTTTGGAGTCCAATTTCTTTTCATGTGGCCTATAAGGCGTTGCCTCAACTAGACATCCCCAAATGTGTAAGTGCTTTAGAATAGGCTTTCGACCCGTCCAAAGTTCATAAGGTGTTTTTGCAGCTACTTTAGAGGCACTGACTAAATGAACACATTCAGACTTGTCATGTTTCAACCTTTTTTCCTCTTGCACACAATGAGAAATGAGCTCATTTAGAGTCAATTTCTCCTTTTGATAGTTGTAACTAATTTTAAATTGGTTTAACTGTGTAGGAAGCGATACCAAAACCATAAAAACAAGCAATTCCTTAGAAAGCTCGATCTTAAGTGCCTTAAGTCTTGAAGCAACATAAAACATCTCTATAAGGTACTCCTTTATGTTTTCTTGACCCTTATACTTCACAAACATCAAAGAATTCAGAAGTGATGTCATTTCAACCTTATTGTTTGGCAAAATATTTTTTTCAATTTTTTCAAGGAAATCCTTGGTCTAAGTAATCTCTTCAGATTATGTGCCCATAAAAGCTTTTGGGGTGTTGTGCTCATGATCATTATAGTCATGCAATTTGAAAGATCCCACCTCTCAAAATCCCTTTTAGCATTAAGGTTGCTTAGCACAGTGAAAGGTGCAGGTTGTTCTTCCCTTAGTGCAAGGTTTATGTCCATACAACCAATCATGAGTATAGGATTTATGTTAGCAGATATTATGGTAGCAGAAGATGAACTAGTTAAATATAGAACAAAATAGATAAAAACAAACTCACATCAATATTCTAAATAAACAATAAATTCAAAATTGTTGCTAATCTCATCTCAAGATACGAAACACAACATTAATATCAAGTATTTGGGCAGTAATTTTAAAAGTAAGCGATACTCTTGTTGTAGTAATCAAACATTGATAATAAATTATGCCAAACAATGAATCAATCTTTGGACTAACTTATTTCTCACATGAATGACCTTATAATTGTCACACATTTATCACCATAGATGTCATTGAAATTTTGTCAAATATTAACTTACCTATGGGTCAATTAATAAACGCATGAATCACAAAACATATAATTATCTTGATATTATAAATAAACTAATCTACGCAAAAGAGGTCACTTTGGTGACATTTTGTTTCAACTAATCTATTTAAAATATTAGACATCCTTAATTAAATCTCAAAGCTAAAATCTGAATTTATTTGTTTCAAAATATTTCAAATTTAAACCAAAATAATTTGAATAAAGGCAAATTTCATCTCAAGATATCAGACACTCCATTAATATTTTGAAAAAATATATTAACTTGTAAGTGATATTTTATTGTAGTAATCAAATACTAACAATAAAAACATGTCGAATAATAAAATCTTCCTTTGAGTCGATCGATATTATTGCTCACATGTAAAATTGAATAATCGTCAAATGCTTATTACCACAGTTGCACATGTAATTTTGTTAAATATTAATATTCCTTTGTGTCGGTCAATATTAACGTAGCTTAAGTTACATGCACACAACCTTTTATATTTTAAAACAAAATAATTTCAATAATAAAGGTTACTTTGGCAACTTATTATTTCAATTAAGTTATTTTAATATATATAAGTATATCAATATTTAAATTTAACTTTTCCATAATAGTTAAAGGCCAAAACTAAAATATTTTTCTTGCACTATAGTTTCCGAAATAACTCAAAATAATGTTGTTTTAATGGCACTATCAGAATCGAAAGCCTAAATTTTTGACCGATTTAATAAAAAAATAATGATGTCATAGTAACAAAAACAATTTCTTTTACCGACTAGACAATTCTATCATTACGATGTCATGAATGATGCTTAAAAAAAACATAAATTGTTTAGATTTATGCAAAAACATCCAACATGTATAAATAACAAATTATTGATGACTAAACAATTCTCCATAAACCAACTGTTTTTTAATTCTTTAACAAATAAGATATATTCAAAAAATAATAATAAATGATATTCGCACAAACCATTAAACTTAAATCATGCAAATCAATTAAAATTTGATTCCAACAAGTTGTGCAACAGTCCACAAAATACCAAAACAATTCTTATTCTAATAAATAAATACCAAAATAACACAATTGAATTTACTAAATCTCAACGAATTCAATTGAAAGCCAACCATAATAATCATAGGGATATTACTATAAGAATAATATTCATCCATTATCAAAAAATTGGGTTTTCATCATAAACAAAAAAAAAATCACAAAATTTCCAACATTTCTCAAATCTACTAAACAGCTACCAATTTCTTTGCTTTAAAATTATGCACCAAATTATAATAATGTAAATTAATGCTACATAAATGAATTCGCGTTTGTCGGTTACTATTATATATATTTATACGTGCTTCAAGTGAGAGATTGCTGAAAAATATGGATATCACATATATAATAATAGTAATTACATGCTATTATTTATTATAATAAAATACTAGCTTAAATTAAAAGTGATCTAATTTTGTCAAGGTTGATTGGGCTTTAGTTAGTAAATAAAGTATGGGTCAAATATATGTAGATATTCGAGTAACAAATTTCTAATTGATAATGGGCTGATTAGAAATTAGGATTAATGTATAAAAGTTTTATATTAGGGTTATGGTCCCCAAATTACACATACATAACTATTTTAATATCCATATTTAGAAAAGAGAGTCACCTTCTCTAAATTACTTGAGTGCTAATTTGGAAGATCAAAACCCTAAAATTTGAAGATTTCAAGAAATTAATGGATTTAGATACGCTTTCGCATTTAGTTTTGTTCTTGATTTATTCTTGATTTGTTAAGTTTTGTATTAGATCTTGTTTTACGGTTCTAACAAGTGGTATTAGAGCCATGTGAAATTATGGAATTACTCAGTTAAAGAAATTATGAAAATATCATTTTCATAATTAAAATAAATTATATTATTTAAGAATAATTTAATCTTTTTATTTTAACAGAAGTGAATAAAAATATACTTATAGTGGGATTTGAACCCATGCGAATTAGATTAATAAAATCTCAAATTTACCACACAACTAAAGCTTTATTTTAATTTTTTTATACATTTTATTTTCATTATGTACACTTTATTACCTCCATCAATCATATATATTAATAATGTTATTACCACTCAAACCATACATTTCATTATTTATTATATGTTATTTTTAAACACATATCTGTATTCTAAATACGTTGTTTCTGCATATATACATGAGTAATAAAATTTCTATTTATATTTTAAATAATTTTCTCATATATATATTCATATCATTTCATGGTGTTATATCTAAAAGGTTAACCTTTACTATTAGTCCCTATACTATACTTAAATTGTGGATTTAATCTTTGTAGCTTAATTTGATGGTTTTAGTCTCTATACTTTTTGAATTTTAAAATTTCAGTTTTTACTAAATAATAGCCATTAAATTTATTAAGTTTTGCTATTTCTAAAATTTGATGGTGGAAAATATATTCACATATGTAATATCATGTTAACTTGATATTTCCACATATTATTCACAAAAAGTCAGTTAACAAAATTAACGTATGTCTTTTGCATCAAATTGGAATTTCAAAATTAAAAAAAGTACTAAATTTAATTGTTGTTGTTTGGAGAACATGTACTAAATTTACAAATTTGCACATAGTACAATACTAATAGTAGAATAAACAAATTTAACTGTTGCCGTTTGTAGAGAACTGAAATTTAAAACTTTCAAAAGTACCAAAATTAAAAATGACTGATTTAACTAAAATTGGTCAAATTAAAATATAAAAACTAAATTCATAACTTATATAAAGTGTATAGATTAATAGTGAAATTTCACCTATCTAAAATTATCTAACTTTAATTTTATGAAAATAAAATATGCATACAGTGACGAAACAAATTAGATTTGTGTATGGTTTTGGAGAAGGCTAATCCTATAATCTAAATGGGCCACTGAGCCATCGCCTGTGTTGACCAAGTTCAATTTCAAACTCCTTTAATTGCTCAAGTCTTTCCACTCAATGGTGTGGAAAGTGACACCCTACCTTCAATTAAAATTCCAGGAAGTTGAGGAGAAACTAGAGATGGTTTTCTCACAGAATTATTGAAGTCAATAATACTAACTTCTTTGAATTTTTGTCACACTCGCAACACATAGGCCTTGGAGACTCTCACCCTATATCGTAGTCTATAAATACAACAATGTCATTTACACTCTTGCACAATCAACCATGTTATTACACCATCATTATCACCACCATCTCTGTATCAAATGGAATATCCATCTTGGGCTTCTTACTTAACAACATGGCTTGCCACTCTAGCCTTCATTCTCCTCTTCCTGTGTCTCCACCACTATTGAAAATCCAATTTGCCATTTGGCCTATAATTGGCAACCCTAACCTCATTGGTTCACTTCCCCACCAGTCAATCTATGACCTCTTCGAGAAATATGGTCCCATCATGCAACTCAAATTTGGGTCTTTCCTTGTTGTTGTGGCCTAACTCGTTGAAATGGCCAAAGTCTCCCTAAAAACCTATGATGTTACCTTTGCTGATCAACCCAAGATTGTGGTGGGAGAATACACTACTTATAATTACTTTGATATAACTTGGTCCCATACGGGCCATACTAGTGTCAAGTATGAAGGTTGTGCGTGATAGAACTTTTTAGTGCAAAACGTCTAGAGTCATACGAGTATATCCAAAGAGAAGAAATGAACTTGTGGCTAAAAGGGTTGTACGAATCATCCAGTATCCCAACTATTTTTAAAGATTATATTTCAAATTTGAGTCTTAATGTGATAAGTAGAATTGTTGTTGGGGGAAAAATACACAGACAAGATTGGCGAAAATGAGATTGTAACTCCGAATGAGTTCAAGGAGATGCTTGAAGAGTTGTTCCTGCTTAACGGAGTTTTGGATATAGGGGACTCAATTCCCTAGCTAAGATTCTTGGATTTGTGTTATGGAAATGGCCAATAGTTTGAAAGTTTGTTATTTTTAATTGTTTATTTAGACGTTAAGGAGTGCATTGTAAAAAAACGCAATGTTTTATTCTTGGTTAGTGAAATAGCGCATATTGGTTAATGTATTTGGGTTGATGGTTAAACGTCACGTTTTGGTTTGTATTGGGAGGTATTCGTGCCAACATATGCCAGGTTGTTAGAAGGCCGTTAACCACCATTTTTAGCACCAATAGGGAAGGCTTGAGCAGTTATCAAAAATTTAGCTTTGTTCCCATATTCTTCTTCTCTGATTTATTTCAATCCTTTCTCTCTTTCTCTTTCTTTTTTCTCTGGCTTTTGTTTTCTTAAAATTACCGTAACAAAAAGGCATTAGAGCAAGACGTTCCTCATGGCCAATGAAGGGGTCATCACCAGACTGCAGAAGGAAATAGGATTGTTGTAACAAGAGCTATCCCAATTGCAAACGGAGATGACACAAATCGACAACAAGCTTGATTCACGGTTTAAGGACTTCTATGAAGGGTTTAAGACTAAGATTCGTTCTAAGCTGCATTCCATCTTCGAGCAGTATTTGGGCATATCCACTACCACAAGTACTACTGGGTTGATTCAAGACAAGGGTAAGGGAATTTTTGGCGGTTTTCCCCTATATTTCCACCAAAGGAGCCATTAATAATGTCTTCAATTGCTGATTTGAGACAAGTTAGCAACCCTTCTTGAACTAATGGCCTGGAATTCGACACTAAACAATTCAAATTAGACTGTCCACAGTTTAATAGAATGGACTTTAAATGATGGTGGTCCAAGCTCGAGCAATTCTTTAAAGCTAAGTGTGTGGGAGATCACGCCAAGGTCAGATGGGATTACATGGTTACCTCTAGCAGAATGGTGGTACAACACCATCTACCACTCTTCCATCTAGATAACCCTTTATGAGGCACTTTATGGTCAGGACCCTTGACTGGCTTTTGCGTGTGCGCATATGATGTTTCATGAAACTAACTAAAAATACAACAAAGACAAGTGCACCTATTAGTAAATAGTATAGCTATAGTGAGTCAAGATATCGTATCCACGAGGGTTAAAAGTACTACTAATTACCGTTTTACTATTATTTAACCGATAAATTGGAGTGATTGATTTAAGCTAAAATTTACTAAATTAATTTACCAAGATCTTAGCAGACAATAAATTAGGAAAATAATTGAATAATAACCAAGAAGCTAAACAATACCTATGAAAGAATCCATCTAAACTTCATTTATCATTATGAATCTGAATTAAACGATTTATTCACTTGGTATATTGATCCGTAGAAATCTCTAAATTATGTTAATATCTCTTTCGAGAGTAAGAGAAACTAACTCTAGGTTGATTAATTGAAATTTGTTTCTAATTAAAACCCCTATTATCGTATTAAATCGATCTATGGATTCTCCTATTAGATTTGACTCTAATCTGGTAGATTTATGTCGTTCGGTTTCTAGGATTGCATGCAACTCCACTCAATTATGCTAGATCTACTCTTAAATAGGGACTTTTCCTCCTCTGATTTAAGCACATTAAACATGAATTAATATCCCCGAAATATTAAAACAAGAGATAAACACACATAACTGAAAATAAGAATCAAGTATTTATTGCATAAAATAAAAATCAAATAATAGAATTTATCACAGGGTTCATCTTCTCTAGGTATCTAGGAAACTAGTTCATTATTGTAAATAAAAACATCTCTTAGACAGAATAACCACAAGAAATAAAGAAACTCATAAAAACTTTAAAGAAATTAAAAGGAGTTCTTCAGTCTTGATGGAAATCTGCTTTAGAGTTGGCTTTAATAGTGTTCTTCGAGTTATTTTCTTCAATATTCTCTGATGGCTCCCTATTCTTTTCTTCTATTTGGTATTTATAGACTTTAGAACGTCTGAAAAGCCTAAAAATTACGTTTTCCCATGTGCTTGAGATGCAAACCACGAAATCGACATGGTCTGGCACATGGTCGTGTGTCCAGCTCGTGTGGGAAAGCCCAACCCGTGTGGCTCTTAAAATCTACTCAATTGTCTGATTTTCGTTCGTTTTTTGCTCCTCTTTCTCCTAAATGCTCTTCTAAGTATAAAAACATGAATTTAAAGGATTAGGAGCATAAAATTCACTAATTTGCATAAATAATCATCCAAAAATGCTTTAAGAACGAGATTAAAATATGGTACTTTTATCACTTATCAACATAAAACAATGATTTTATAAGAAATTTTTTAAAGCACAATTTTACTGCAAACGTACATGTCAGTTGTAATATTTATAGTGTTACAATGGAATACTAGAGTATTCTAATGATTAAATCCAAAGGAGATGGCAGTTTAGCAATAGATAGCATACGTGATAGAGTCTAAGCGACTACTAATACAATTTTATAGTATGAAAAATCATAAAAAGAAAATTTTGCAAGAAAATTCATTTTGCTAATCTAGGGACTAAATTGCAAAGAGTATAAAACTAAGAATTTAACCAAAAAAATGACTAGTGGTGGTTGACTGATTTCAATGTGGTTCATAGATTATCGAACAATTGACTTAAATTTCTTAAATTACTAAGTCGCTTCATTTTATCTTTCGATCTCAATTTTATCAACTTAGATGAATTAGTTTCGATTTATCTCTCGATCTCACCGAGTAATTTGGGACTAATTAATGGGTGCACAATAAGATTACCTTTCGGTCTCATTTGTCTAGATATTCCTTTAGGTACGTCACTTCCTAAGTTTTTAGGTCTATTCGATTTAGTCATTGGTCCAAAAATCAGCTTACCCATATCTCCATCAACCAACTCCTTTTTAGGTTTAGCTACTCATGATGAAAATAAAGAGGATGGACTTGGAAATGAAAAAAAAAACAACCATTAAAGTAAAGCTTAAGAAAAATATAAAAGTTGGGATTTTTATGCAAGAAAACCTAAAGAACATGAAGCTAAAAGTATTCAGCAAGAAAATCTAAAGCAATAAACATAAAAGGAATAAATTTTAACAAATTTAAAGTAGAAGAAAATGAAATACATTAAACTAAAGTTAAAAATATCTTACAGCCAAGGTACAAGACTGAAAGTGTAAATAAACCTAACCTACAGTGATAACTAAATTAACTAACACTAAGAACATCAAGAACAAAAAGTAAATGCAAAAAAAAAGCTCTAAACTAAGAAAGAAGAAGAGAAAATGAAAACCTTAGAAAAAGTGTAGAAAAACTAAGAGAAAACTTAAAGAAAATTAAACCTAAAACTATGCTAATGTGTGTGTCTCTCCTCCTCAGCCAATTTTGGTTGTTTTAGGCTATTTTCTAAAGAGTTTTTGTTGCCAAAAATGGCTTTACACAGGCGTTGCTAATTGGCAGACTAGGTAGACAAAGACTGCCTTTTTGTCCAATTTTTTCCCCTTGACGATGTCGATGTCGCGATACCCAGAAGAGGATATAGCGATACCTTGGGCAGTGTCAAGCCTTAGGATGTTTTAAGAAGGGTGGATATTGCGATACCCAAAGTGGATATCGTGATACCACTAAAAGGTGTTTCATGTTCCATACTGTTAGAGGTATTACGATTCCAAGGTATGGATATCATAAAACTTTTTCCATGGGTGCCATTCTTGCTCGTTTCCAACCTCCAACACGTCTCTACATCACTCAATCACACGTTAGGCCCCCAAACAGAACCATTGGCCAAATTGGGTCAAAAAATGAGCAAAAATGAGACATTTTCACTTATTAACTTAAAATCTAAAAATAATGAAAAACTATGCAAAAAATACTATTTTGCTTAAGAATAAGCTCCTTAAGCGTACTGGGAAGGCCTAAATTTCCACATCAATTTGTGGTAGATCAACCTTCTAGTGCACTTTCTTTATCTATTTGGTACCTTCTAGGTAGCAAGGGTGGATCGAAGCCTCCAACACAGGGAAGCAATGAGAAGATTGTTGAGGTTTCAATTGAAAAAGGCTTAGGAAAGAATGAAACAAATGGCTGACCAAAGGAGAATTGATAGGGAGTTCAAGTGGGGGATTTGGTGTATTTGAAGCTCCAACCATACAAAAAACATTCAATGAGGAAATTAAAGAATCATAAGTTGTCTCCAAGATATTTTGGTTCTTATCCGATTGAAGACAGAACTAGGGAGGTGGCCTACAGGTTGACCCTACCTACAGTAGCTCGTATACATTCGACATTCCATGTTTCCTAACCTGAAAAAGCATATAAGGTCAGCTGTTAGCTCTTTAGTGTTGCCACGATTAGGGCCAGATGGTGCCCTTTTGAAGGAACTAGTTCGAGTGATCGAGGAAGTATTATGAAGAAAGGGAATCAAGCCATAACAAAGGTTTTAGTGGAATGGAGTGATACATTTCCTGAAGATTCGACTTGTGAAAATTTAAGTGAGCTCTAGTAAAAATATCCTCAGTTCGATCCTTGAGGATAGATATCATGTTGGAGGAGAGGGTATTTGTTATGGAACAAATGACAACAACGGTCAATAGTTTGAAAGTTTGTTATTTTTAGTTGTTTATTTAGACGTTAGGGAGTGTCTTGTAAAAAGTGCAGCATTTTATTCTCGATTAGTTAAACGGTGCATATTGGTTAGTGTATTGGGGTCGATGGTTAAACATTACATTTTGGTTTGTAACTGTTTAATGAAACGGTGTGGATTGGGAGGCATTCATGCCAAAATTTATAGGTTGTTAGAAGATCATTGACCACCCTTTTTAGCACCAATAGGGGAAGGCCTGTACAATTATGGAAATTCAACCTTGCTTCCTTATTCTTCTTCTCTGATTTCTTTCAATTCTCCCTCTCTTTCTCTTCTCTTCTTCATGGGTTTCTGTTTTCTTAAAATTATTATAACAATTTGCAAGGCTATAATAAGAGAACGAAGGCCTTGAGTAAGAAGTTTGATATATTTTTGGAACATGTTTTGGATGAACATAACGCTAGGTGAAAAGATGTTAAAGATAATGTGTGTCCGAAGATATGGTGGATGTGCTTTTGCAACTTGCTGAGGATCCCAATCTTGATGTCAAGCTTGAAAGGTATGGAGTCAGGGATAATTTGTTACTTGTTTCTCTCACCTTGCCACTAGAGGTGCTCATGGGCTGGGCCGGGTTCAGGTCGGGCCCAGAAAAAAATTTCGACCTGGCCCGAAATATGGGCCTAGAATTTTTCCCAGGCCCGGCCCGGGAAAAAATTCATAAGCCCGGGCCCGGCCTGGCCCGTTTTTAAATAAATACCAAAATTTTATTTTAAAAATTAAAACAAAAATTAAAAAAAGTATTTTAAAAATATTTAAAAATTTTAAAAAATTAAAAAAGTATTTTAAAAAATTTTTAAAAATTAAAAAATTTAAAAAAGTATTTTAAAAGTATTTTAAAATTAAAAAAAATAAAAAATAATAAAAATAATTATTATATTCGGGCCCGGGCCAAAAAAGTTGTGCCCGAGGCCCGGCCTATTTTTAATCGGGCCTCTTTTTTTGCCCAAGCCCATATTTTGGGCCTATATTTTTACCCAAACCCTCCCATATTTCGGGCGGGCCGTCAGGCCGGGCCGGGCCGCCTGACCCATGAGCACCTTTACTTGCCACTAAGTTTTTTTTTTCATTTTATGGAATTAATAAGTATTTATATGGGATATACCAAGTCTTCTTCTTTCAATAAATTTTACAAAAAATTTAAAAAATATTTTTTAAATTTTTTATTATTTAATAAAATGGTATTAATTGATTTATTGACCTACTTAAATATATGTTTTTTCTGGAGTCAAGACCTATTTAAATTATGTATCAAATATAAATTTAATAATACTCTTTTTACTTGTCAAGTGGGTTGTGGGCCTACTTTAAGTCAGCTTTCTTTCCCTGAAGGAAAGGATTCAACAATAATGAAATGCATATTCACATCAAACTTATTATTTCTTGCGGGGAAATTTAAGGTAGTCCGATTGTTGAGGAAAAAAATATTTAGGTTATTCATGATTTTTCATTAATATAGTATTTTATTTATCATTTGAAACTTTTGTTTTATTTTATTCATGACAGGAGCAAAATAATGATGTGAGCTAATATTTTATAATGTGTCAAGACCTTATAGCTGGAGGAACCAAAAGTTCAACGGTGATCGTGAAATGGGCAATTTTGGAGATGTTGAAAAAGCTAGAAATTGACAAGGAAAGATGGGTAGAAGCAGGGGGTAGCCAGTGGGTTGGCAGGGCCCGACCCCTTAAAATAGAAAATTTTACATTGAGGCCCTTTTAAAATTTATAAAATTTTAAGTTAGTAAAAGTAAAATTATACTTTGTTCCCCAAAATGATAAAAATTTGATTTAATCATTTAAAAAGTATAAATGTATGAGCTATTAAAATGGTGAAATTACTTTTTTACTATCGTAAAAATATACAATTTAATTTCGACCCCCTAAAAAAATTTTCTGACTTTGCCCCTAGTAGAAGAAAAGGGCATAGTCAACCTACCATACATTGATTCAATTGCCAAAGAGACAATGCGTTTGCACCTAGTGGCACCCATGCTAGTGCCTCACCAGACTTGTGAACACTGTCAAGTAGTTGGTTACGACATTCTCAAGTGTACCAGAGCTCTTGTAAATGTGTGGACAAATAGGAGAGACCTTAAAGTTTGGGAGATCATTCAAGTTAAAGGTGAGCGTTCGATCGAATCGAGTAAAAAAATTCGAATTAATCGAGTTGATGAGTCCTATTTTATCATCCTAACTTGATTTAAATTTTTTTCAAATCGAGTCATGTGAAATGAAATTTGAATCAAGTCAAATCGAATCGAATCGAGTGAAATTATTCAAGTTAAACTAAAAAAAGTTAAACATGTTAAATTAAAATCTTGTTACAATATAAATAATTTCATGTTAGAGCACATAAATTTGAAATCATATATATTTGAAAACTTTTTCAAAGCAAAATAACAAAAATACTTTACTATAATAAACTTGAATCATAAATTTGATTCGATTCAATTTTTTTAAATAATAAAATAATATATTTTTTAAAAATTTTAAATTTCTTTATATATTATTTAGATTTTTTAATTTTTTTAAATATAAAATTTTGAATTGTAAAAATTATTTTGAATTATTTTGTAATTTTTTTGAGATAAACCAATTTATTTATTTTCAAAATTGACAAGGACTAATGGGATATTTACACTAATCTATTATTCAAATTATTCAAATTGTAAAATTCAACTCGACTCAAACTCAAAACTCAAATTGTAAAATTTTAAAAATTTTATTATTTTAACAAACACCAAAGGAATATTCATGGATTTACTGAAATTGCCTAGTAACGTGATAAAATATCTCAATATGGAGGAAATCTTCGGTCTCTCCACCCCAAAAAAGTATCCGCTAGAGGTTGTGGCAGTGCCTAGGCTCCCAATTCGTATGAACTCCCACTGATTGATTATATATATATATATCATCTTAAGTCTCTTACTAATAATTCAGAGTATGAGAAGAGGAACGACAACCCCCCCCCCCCGCCTTAAAAAAAAAAAAGGTAATGTCGTGATTGTTGGTGTTGCCTTGCTTTTGGACGTACTGCTTTTTTTATCTTGATAATCTTGTAGAATCAATAAACTAGCTTCTACCTTTTTATAATGGCAGACAGTTATGTAGTGTTTCTTGCCTTTTCCCCCTACAATATTTATTTATTTACATAGAAATGATTTCATTAGACATTTTTTCTACATTATGTTCGGCCAAGTATGGTGAAACAATTTTGGATTGAAATTAGATCTCAAGACTAGAGTTCAATCCGTCCGATTTACTATTACTCCTCCAGTCTCATTACAATTATTTTTAAGTTCAATTTTTTAAACTTTGATGGTAGTTATTTTAAATATTTTATTAATTAAATTCTTTTATGTTTGGGAATGATTTAATTATAATATATTTTTAAAAATTTTATCTATAATAAAATTTAAAGATTAAGAGGTAAAAGTTGAAAATTTTTGACCGGTTGAACAGAGAACTTGTCAGAGTACTAGTCCGGAAAAGGCTTTAAACTGGTTGACTCGAGAATTGAATTTTTTTAAAATTTTAATAATTTTTAATTAGACTAATCGAACCGATGAATTGATGGTCTCACTGGTTCGATCATCAGTCCAATTTTAAAAAAAACTTTATTTTTTTACTATTAAAAGTAAAAATGGGACCATTTTTGTGCGACAAATGGAGCATTTAACTAGTAATAATAATTTCTTAGAGGATTCCAACCATTATAGGAGATGTTTACGAATTGTTGTTCATGCAAGGGCTAACGAATTGTTAGGATTTAGTGTAGTGATTTCGTGTATGCACTTGTAATTTTTTGAAGTGTATGCACTTGTAATTTTTCGAAAAAAATTGATTTAATATAAATCCATCATTATCAATAATATCTTTTGTATATTGTTCTCAACGATTTTTGCACGCACAAAAAAATGAAAGCAAATATTGACTCACGAATTATATAACGTTTAAACTAATACTAATTAGCATTACGTGGTTGGATCGCAGTGCGAGAAGACAACCTATATTAGTAGATAATCTCACACGTCATTAGTGTTATAATAGATGCCGGTAATGACAATAGAATGATCGCAAAATAAGAAAAATAAGAACACACAGATTTTACGTGAAAACCCTGTCAGGAAAAAATCATGAGTAGAGGAGAAGAAATTCACTGATGTTGAAAAATGAATGATAAAAGAGGAGTTTTGACTACATCTATTTAAATGTTGAAAAATCAATAGTTTTGCCCTCATAGATCCCCTTATTTTGCCAGTGTATTTTATTTCTTTAACAAGTGATGAGATGTGAGTCATACAATTTTAACAATCTCCACCTTGATACGAATTCTCAACGAACAAGTTTTTCACCACAAACTCTCAACGAACAAGTTCTCCACCTCTTCCACAAAACATTTAAAGGGGTATTCTTAAACAATGAACACCAACCAAGTCCAAGCAATACTCAAACTTGGTTATAGGAAGTGACTTAGTTATCATATCTACAGGATTGTCGTGAGTACTAACTTTGCTTACAACAATATCACCACGAGCAATAATATCACACACAAAATGATACCAAACATCAATGTGTTTTGTTCTTTCATGAAACATTTTATCCTTTGTAAGGAAGATGACACTTTAACTATCACAAAACACTATACTGATAAGAAGGTGATACGAGCAACTCAGTCCAATTCAAAAGTCATAATAGAGATGAGTTTAGTTTCCCTCAAGGCCCAATTACGAGAAGCTAAAGACAAAACTCAACTTATTCGTTCAAGACTTTATCATGAAAAAAATTGGAGAAGAAAAGTTGAAGCTTCAAGACGATGAATTTTGGAGCAATGATGAATTAGGAGGGACTAATTTTATGCGTAGGCCTAAACTTTCAATCTATGATGAGAAGCCCATGTGGAAAATGTTAACAAGGTTAGGCATTTCACTTCAAAGACCTCAATCAATCCCACAAGCCTAGACATTTCATATTGGTTTCAGGTTTTAGACTTAATTTTTATTATATATGAGCTCAATATTGCATTTATCAACTCTTGTTATTTTATTATTATTTTATTTCAAATTTTTTATAATTATTAAGCATTTTAAGTTATTTAGGAGTTTTATGTTAACAAGAAAGTTTAGTTTAAAACTACTTCTTGTTAAGATTAAATTAGAGTTCTAGTATACTTAAAGAGTTTTATTTAAATTTATTTAGCTAGCTTATATAAAGGCCTTTGTATTGCATAGAGGTGCTCATGGGCCGGGCCGGGCTGGGTTCGGGCCAGGCCCATAAAAAAATTTTGGCTCGGCCTGAAATATGGGCCTGAAATTTTGCCCAGGCCCGGCCTGGGAAAAAAATCATAAGCCCGGGCTCGGCCCATTTTTTAATAAATACAAAAATTTATTTTAAAAATTAAAAAAAGTATTTTAAAAATATTTTAAAATTAAAAAATAAATATATTTATTATATCGGGTCGGGCCCGGGCCAAAAAAGTGGTGCCCGAGGCCCGACCCATTTTCTAAACGGGCCTCATTTTTTTGCCCAAGCCCATATTTCGGGCCTATATTTTTACCCAAACCCTCCCATATTTCGGGTGGGTCGTCGGGCCGGGCCGGGCCGCCCGTCCCATGAGCACCTTTAGTATTGTACACAAATCATTCAATTCATTATTAATCAACTTCCCTTTTAAGTTAATAAATTCTCTTTCATTTTTTTTTCAAGAATTTCTCTTGAGTTTCTTTTAGAAGAGTTTTAACAATCTTTTCAGATTGTGGGGTTTATTTTCAAAATTTTTCTTGCCAAGTTTTCCATCTTGGAAGGGAAATTAGAGCCGCTTAAAGGGAGTTGTGGATTCTTCGTGTTTCCAAGGCTTCTTAGGACTTCTATATATCATGTTATATCTTTTCCATCTATCTTCTTTATTATTTCAATTTTTGATTTATTATTCTATTTTATTTATCTTATCTATTTATTTTATTTGTTTTGTTTTACTTGGATTTGATTATGTTTCAGGTTGTGTCAAAATCTAAGTTTTTTTCCGAACATCTAGAGCCCTAAGTCAAATCCGCAACTTGAACAAACTTTTCGATCCTCTTCTACATTCATCCACTCTCATTCCTTATCATTTGGTATCAGATTTGGGTGTTTTAGGTGTTCTTTTTGTTCTTATAAATTGATTTCCAGCAAACAGCCACAAAATAAATTTTTTTACCTAGAATGTTTTTGGAAAAAAAATATTTTTTTGTGGGTAAATATTTTTCAAATAATTTGAAATTTTACATACTGTTTCTTGGAACTATTTTAGAATATAAAAAATATTTTCCTCAAAAAATTGATTGAAAAAGTAAAAAAAAACAAAAACTAAAAAAATTATGTGGGTTGAATTTTGTGCCAAAAATTTCCAGATCAAATATACATTTTAAGGAGGCTTTACTTTAAATTTCGTGATTTTTTGAAATTGGGAACACCTCGAACGAAGTTTGTCAAGTTGCTTCACAATTTTTTGGGTTCTTGGGTTTCAGGGATTTTCATTGACTTTTAGCCTTAGATTTTCATTTGCTTTTGATTTTTATTGTTCCTTTAAGCATTCTAACACTTTATTGTTTCTTGTGTTAGTTGGTTAAAGCACGTTGCACATTCCTTCCTCAGTGCAACACAATTCTTTGGTGTCTAGCTGATTTTGGACTCATAGTGCTATTAGGTTTACTTTGTTAGTTGATTGTAATACATTCTGATTGATTGATATAAACAGTTTTTAAATTACTCAAAAAAGTAATCCTTACCTCATTGAGAATTTAATTTTATTTCTAAGTATATAAATGAAAGGTTTATTTAATTTTTCTTTTGAGTGTTGTGTTTTTCTAGGCTTTCACAATGACTAGTGAAACTCATAATCGTAAAATCCATGATGAGATATCATCCAATGACAAAGAACAAAATGTTACATTTGAGAATATTATAGGGACGGTAAATTTTAACATCAACAATTGAACGAGGTACATGATACATTTGAGGCCAATTTGACTAAGTGTCGAATGGAACTACAAGATAACATTAATTAGCTTACCAATCAATTTCAAATGTTAACTCAAGTTGTTTCTTGTTTGGAGACTTCTTCAAACCGACGTTCTCGTGCTCGTGATAGTGATGATGATAGGGACAATGAACAACTTCATATTCGTTCTAATACTGATAGACGAGGATATCGTCACATTGATGAAATTTTGGGTATTCCTCATCTAGGTCAGCCTGCTGCAGCTAAACCAAAGTTCATCATTCCACTATTCCAGGGAAGAATGATCCAGATGCATATTGTGATTGGGAGACTAAAATCGAGATCATGTTTCCTTGTTATAGATGTCCGGGGGAGGAGAAAGTTCCATTAGCTACATTGACATTTTGGAAGATGTTGATTCATGGGACCAGTTGGCACAAATCATGAGAAAACGTTTTATCCCACCTTACTATTGTAAGGCCCCAAAAATATATCTAATAGTTTCGGGTAAGTTTACTAGGTTTCGAGTGAAAATTAAGAATTAATCAGGTTAATTAGTGATTTATATTCTTAATTAGTTAGCTTCATTTCATCTAAAAATTGGTAAATAATATTCCAGAAAATAAAAATATTTTTAGAAAAAACAATTTTATGATTTTAAATAATTTTTGGGTAAAATAAATATTTTGGGTCTAATTAGAATTAAAAAATAAATTAAAATGGGGGGTTTAATTGAGAGAATTTAAAATATTAACTAAATAGAATCATTTTGTAAAAGAAGGGAAATGTAAGAGTGGTTTTATAGCAAATTATCTTGGAGGAAAAGGAGTATTTAGTAAAACAAGCTGAAAAAAGAGTTTAGTTGAGGAATTCTATATTTCGACTTAGTTGTGCAATATCAGTAAGGTAGTTTAGAGTAACAGTTTAGATTCGTATACTTTATTAAATTTTGTGTTTCTTATTGGTATTGTTAGTTTGTAATGCATACTTTGTCTTTGTCAAAGCTCCACATCAAGAGGAGGAATGTACAAATCAGAGTTGAAGCCCAAGCTTGCTTGTTTGAACACATTTTTGCTTAAAGAGCTAAGTGTGGAGGTGAGTGATATTAAGGGTAATTTGGTAAATTGACCTAATTATGTGTTAAATTGAAGGTTTAATTGGCGTTATTAATGACTTAATTGCAAATCAGATGGTTGGATTTGCACAAATAGATTTTATTTTATAAAAGAGAAAAATGGCAATTGGTTTGGTAAGTTGTGTATTATGCCTTTAGCATGATTAAATTGTATGGAATAAATAGATATTTGGAGTGTGAATTGTTGATTCATTGAACATTTGATAAATGTATTCTAATTGGTATATGAATATTGGGAAAATGATATTTGCTATGCTTAATTTTATTGATATTAAAATTGCTTAGCAACATGCTTTTACTTGTATTTTAACATCCTAAATTAAGTGATTAAACAACAGATTTTATGCCTTATATGTATGATTATATTGGCAACATTGCATAGTGGATCTATTAGATATAGTTGGCATACCATAGGATTTGTAAGTACTCACCATTATTTGTGATATTGTGAGCATATGGCTCTTAGTGGATTGATTTGTTTGGAGTAGATAAGGGAGTTTAGAGCTTGAGTCTCCACTCATCGGGTTATTTGAGGCACTATAAAGGAGTGTATGGCTTCAGCCTACCCAATTTGGAGGACTGTATTTGATTTGTAGGAGTTCGGAGATCTGTGTATCCAATGTATGATCACACGTTTACTTATTGCCATGGATGTAATATGCCAATATAATTGATTGATTGTGCAAATAGAATTGAATGTTTATGTGTTAAAAGATTATTTTACATGCCATGGAAAAATTGATTCTTAATTGTTGAAATAGCATATGATGTTATGGTGAAGTGTTAACATGTTGTGACTGAAATTTTAATGCTTAATTGCTTTGATTTATACATGATTGGGTGAAAATTACTTGATATTTTTACTATCATTCACTGAGCATTTTAAACTCACACCCTCACATTTCGTGCAGAGAATTTCCGGGCGTAAGGAGTCGAGAAGCGAGTGCAAGCGCGATCCAAAAATAAGCTTGGTAGTGGCTTAAGAAATGTACTTTAGAGACTATATAGGGGCATTGTGGTGCATTTGGGACTAGTTTTATTTTACTTGTAATGAACATTGGACATTAAATTTTGGACTTTAAATTTGGTGATTTTATAATTGCTGTAATACATGATTTTTTGTCTAATTGATGTTTGATTTATGGCATGTTGATGAGTGTTCGCACGATGGTTGATAACACGGTGTATGAAGCATGTATTTTATACTAACAATTTTTAAGTAAAGCTTACCATGGAGTGGATTTGTTGCGACTAAGGTATGTAGCTTGTGTGAATTAATTAGTGTTTGCTAAGTGTGTAATTGGGTGTTAAATTTCGATTATATTTGTTGTAAATAAATTAAATTGGAGATGTGTGGATGTTTATGACAATTAATTGTAGCTATTTCAAGTTTAATGGGTAAGTAAAATATGTAAAATCGGGTAATTAAAACGAATTTTTGACAAAATAGGTGCAGTAGTCTACATACGGGCTTGTGGAGGCTGGTTGTGATCACACACGGACGTGTGTGATCGGCCTGAAAGTTTTTTGTGATTTGAACACGGGTTTTTAAACAACACACAGGCTGGAGACACGAACGTGTGGGTTTTTGGGGGTTTAATTTTTGGTTTTTTAATCTAGTATTCTAATTTGCTTAGTTTATAATTTAGTCCTAAAACTTGATTAGATTAATTAAAGCCTTTAATGATAGGAAAACTCAGTAATATTTTAGGATTAGACATGTAACTGTTAATATTTGGTAGAAACACTCTTAATTTTTAATTTTGATAATATACTAAAAGTTTGTAGAAGTTACAATTTAGTCCCTAATAATAAAACTTGAATTAGACATAGTAAATGAACTCGAATTAAGCTAAAATTTTTAGGTCTTGCATAATTTGACTTAAAAAACATCAATAACTATTTAGAAATAGAATCGAGATAGTTTAACCTTAGGTAGTAAAATAAAAAATACCCTTAAGTTTAAATACTTAGAAAAAGTTTAGAAATGGTTCACAAAGTGCTTTTGCATTAATAAATGATAGTTTATTAGTCACAAATGAGGTGTTATAAGGTTGGGGTGTGCGTCGGGTGTCATTAGCTAGAGATTCGGTGGTTAATGTAATGCCTCGAATTCGAGTTGGTCCGTCCTGGTTGGGTTTGAGGTATCACATTTGGTGGTATCAGAGCTACATGTTTAATTTTAGGTTAGCATAGATTTGTTAAACATTAGAGATCTTGGATTATGTAATATTAAAGTCTAGCTTATCTGTAAATATTGCTTGAAATTGTATGTTTTGCCTATGCGTGTTCTTTGTGATATAAAACTATTCTATGGGGTAGGATTTGGGAACACAATGCCCTATAGGAAATTATACTTAGTTTAGTCTTGGATCACTTGCCCCTACTCACTCCTGGTATATTTTCTCTACTTTTTCTTAGTATACGATTTATGTTATGCCTTCAAGATGCGAGTGTGGTAGTCTAGATGATGATGCACCACCGTAGCCGTGTCATGATACTCAAATAGGTCGAGTTGAGCATTTTATGTCAGAGATGGTCGGGGCATTGCAGCGTATTATTGGTACCAATGCTGTTCCTATTCGTCAGGGATTACCAATAGAGCGTTTGAGAGCTTTAGGTGGTAAGGAATTCCAAAGAGTTAGGGGTGGAAACCCTACTCGTACTTAGTATTAATTAGAAGGAGTTGTTCGTATCCTTGGTCAGATAGGCTGTTCTGATGAGAATAAGCTCGGATGTGCCGTGTCATTGCTTGTAGATGAGGCTCATTATTGGTGGAGGATAGTTGAGCGTGGTATTGCATTAGAGAGAGTGAATTAGGACTTTTTCCTAGAGTCTTTCCAAAGGAAGTTCATGGGAGAGCAATATCTGGAGACGAGGAGACGTGAGTTCATGGATTTAGTCTAGGGTACCTTTCCTGTGGACGAGTACGAGGCGGAGTTCATTCGTTTGAGCTAGTATGCGCCTGAGTTGGTGGCTCATGAAGTGAGTCATTGTAAGAGGTTCAGGTTTGGACTGAATTGGGATATTAAGTTGTATCTTGTTGTGCAGTCTGTTGAGTTGGTTGAGAACGACCATGTTTTAGATGAGACTTTGGGGGAGGAGCCCAAAGTTGTTGTTGCTGGTACTGCTAAGAGATCGTCTGAGTCTGCTAGTGGATCTGGTTAGAAGGGCAAGGGAGGTCAGTTTGGGAGGTCAGAACGAAGAGTTACTACAGGCCAGGGTTAGGTTATGTAGGCCGCAAGATCTAAGATTGGTATGGGTGATCAGGGACGTACTACGTGGACGTTGTGTGAGAATTATGGTTGTCGCCATCGTGGTGAGTGTTAGAGGATAAGTGGCACTTGTCTTGTTTTTAGATCAATGGAGCATCATGTTAGTGATTGCCCGAGGAGAGCAGTTGTGGTTTGAGACCAACCTGTTGCTGCTGTTGTTGTTACTGCTGCACTTACTCCGGCTCGAGGTAGGGGCCATGGCAGAGGTGATGGTGGTAGAGGAGTTGATCAGTGCAGAGCTGCTCGAGGTGGAAATGGAGGTCCAACTAGAGTTTATGCAGTTAAGAAGCTTCAGACTAGGAAGGCCACAGATGTTATCACTAGTACTTTTATGCTACAATCTTTCCCTCTTCTAGCTTTAGTAGATTCAGGTGCTACAAGATTGTTTATTTTGAAAGATGTAGCTAGAGAGTTGGAGATTTCTATAGGGACATCTAGGTTGGATGTTATTGTTAAGAATATGTTAGGTGATAGTGTAGTGGTGGATTGGTTTGACGGTCGTTGTCCTTTGATGGTTCGGGATAAGTGTTTTCGGTAGATATTTTAGAGTTGTCGTTCTAGGGGTTTGATTCTATCTTTGGGATGGATTGGTTGAATGAGCATCGAGCGTATGTCGATTGTAGGGAAAATTTGGTGACTTTGTGTTGTGTTGATGGCTCCGAGATTGTTGTTGTTGTAAAGAGGTTCGAGTTACTTTCCAATGTGGTTTCTACGCTTAGAGCCGAGAAGTTGGTCCGGAAAGGTTGTGAAGCTTATCTAGCCTATGTCCTGAATGCTAACAGTAGGGAGTTGAGGTTGGATGAGATTCGAGCTGTTTGTGATTTTCCAGATGTGTTTCTTGAGGAGTTGTTTGGTTTACCACTAGATAGAGAAGTTGAGTTTGGTATTGAGTTCTATCCCGGTACAGCTCTAGTGTCAACTGCGCCCTATCGCATGACACCTAAAGAATTGAAAGAGTTAAAGCTTTAGTTGCAAGATTTGTTGGACCGGGGTTTTATTCAACTGAGTGTGTCACCGTGTGGAGCGTCGGTTCTGATTGTGAAGAAGAAGGATGGGACTTTGAGGCTATGCATTGATTACTGCCAGCTGAAGAAGTTGACCATAAAAAATAAGTATCCACTTTCAAGGATCGATGATCTTTTGACCAATTTTAGAGAGGTTTAGTTTTCTCGAAGATTGATTTGATGTTTGGGTACTATCAGTTGAAGGTGAAGGATGCATATGTTATGAAGAAGGTTTTTAGGACTCATATGGGCATTTCAAGTTTCTTTTCATGCCATTTGGGTTGACGAATGTACCTGCTGCATTTATGGACATGATGAACAGTGTATTCCATTCCTATCTAGATTGGTCTGTTATGGTTTTCAGAGATCATATATTGGTGCATTCTCGATCAAAGGATGAGCACGACGAGCAATTTAGAGTGGTTTTTCAAGTTTTATGAGAGAAGCAATTGTATGCTAAGTTGAGCAAGTGTGAGTTCTGGCTTCATGAGGTGGTTTTTCTTGGTCATATTCGTTCAGCTGAGGGTATTCGGGTTAATACGAAGAAGGTTGAGGCGATCTTGGATTGGAAGCCATTGAGGACTTTGTCTGAGGTTAGGAGTTTCTTGGGCTTAGCTAGTTACTATCATCATTTCATCGAGGGTTTTTCAAGTATTGCTGCTCAGTTGACGAAGTTGCTTCAGAAGGACTCTGCCTTTGAGTGGACTAATGAGAGGCAGAAGAGTTTTGAGAAGCTAAAGTCGGTGATGCTTTCAGTGATGCTTCTTACACGGGATTGGTTTGTGCGTTGATGTAGGAGGGAAAGTTAGTTACTTATTCATTGAGGCAATTGAGACCGCATGAGTGTAACTATTCGACCCATGATATGGAGTTGGCTGCTGTAGTCTTTGCACTAAAGATTTGGCATCACTACTTGTATGGTGAAAGGTGTGTGATTTACACCAATCACAAGAGTCTTAAGGATCCCTTTACCCATAAGGAATTGAACTTGAGATAGAGGCATTGGATTGAGTTGTTGAAAGACTATGACTGTGTGATTAAGTATCATCCGGGAAAGGCAAATTGTCACTGATTTCTTAAGTCTCAAGTCTTTAGTTGACTTAATGGAAATGTTCGTGAATTTTTTTTATTTTCAAGGATGGTGGTTTGTTTACTGAGCTTTAGGTGAAGCTGACCTTTGCGCAGCAGATTCGAGAGAGACAACTGTTTGATGAGAGTTTGGCGCATGGTATCCGTCAGATTGAGTTGGGTGTTCTTGGAGATTTTGATTTCAATTCTGATGGTGTTCTTTGTTTTCGAGGTCGGATGTGTGTTTTGATAGACGAGGATCTGAGATACTCTATTCTTATCGAGGCTCATAGTAGTCCATGTGTTATGCATCCTAGGGGGAACAAGATGTATTAGGATCTTCAGGTTTTGTATTGGTGGCCAGGGTTGAAGAAGGACGTGGTTGATTTTGGTGCTAGATGTTTAGTCTGCCAGAGGGTTAAAGTTGAGCATCAACGTCCATCAGGGTTACTTCAGCCGATCAGGATTCCAGAGTGGAAATGGAAGCGGATCATGATGAATTTTGTTTCGGGCTTGCTGTTGACTCTATCTTGGAAGAATTTAGTTTGGGTGATCGTGGACTGGTTTACGAAGTGTGTGCATTTCTTGCCTGTGCATACGACCTTCAGTTTGTCTTCTGTTGTCGCCTAAGCTTGAGCACATTCATGATGTCTTCCATGTTTCCATGCTTTGGAAGTATAGATCAAATCCTTCTCATGTTGTTCCTGTTAAGGAGATTGAAGTTCAATCTGATCTTTTGTATGAGGAGGAACTGGTTGTGATCCTATACCATGAGGTCAAGGTGCTACACAATAAGACAGTTCCATTGGTGAAATTTTTGTGGCGTAACCACAAGGCTGAGGAAGCCACTTAAGAGTCTGAAGATATCATGAAGCGTTAGTAACCGTACTTGTTTGATTTAGGTAAAGTTTGAGGATGAAATTTCTTTTAAGAGGGGGAGAGTTGTAAGGCCCCGAAAATAGGTCTAGTAGTTTCAGGTAAGTTTATTGGGTTCCGAGTGAAAATTAGGAATTAATCAGGTTAATTAGCAATTTATATTCTTAATTAGTTAGCTTAAATTCATCTAAAATTCGGTAAATAATATTTTGAAAAATAAAAATATTTTTAGAAAAATTAATTTTATGGTTTTAAATGATTTTTGGGTAAAATAAATATTTTGGGTCTAATTAGAATTGAAAAATAAATTAAAATGGGGGTTTAATTGAGAGAATTTAAAATATTAACTAAAACGAACCATTTTGCAAAACAAGGGATATGTAAGAGTGGTTTTATAGCAAATTATCCTTATTTTCAGAATTTTGGAGGGAAAGGAGTATTTTGTAAAATAAGGGAAATGTGGGAGTGGCCTGATGGCAATTTTTTTAATTTTTAAAAGTTAGGTGGAGGTTTTTAGCTTTAAAAACACTGCAACTACCTCACTTTGCACACCATTTTTCACCCGAATTAAAAGCATTTTCTCTTATTTCCGTGTTTCTTTTTGCTATTGTTAGTTTGTGGGAGTACGCTGATGGCAATTTAGATTTGTATACTTTATCAAATTTTGTGTTTTTTTTGCTATTGTTAGTTTGTAATGCATACTTTTTCTCTATTAAAGCTCCACATTAAGAGGAAGATGCAAATCAAAATTGAAGCTCAAACTTGCTTGTTTGAACACATTTTTGCTTAAAGAGCTAAGTGTGGAGGTGAGTGATATTAAGGGCAATTTGGTAAATTGGCCTAATTATGTGTTATATTAAAGGTTTACTTAGTGTTATTAATGACTTAATTGCATATTGGATGGTTGGATTTGCAAAAATAGGTTTTTTTTTATAAAAGAGAAAAATTGCAATTGGTTTGGTAAGTTGTGTATTATGCTTTTAGCATGATTAAATTGTATGGAATAAATTGATATTTGGAGCATGAATTGCTGATTTATTGAACATTTGATAAGTGTGTTCTAATTGGTATATGAATATTAGGAAATTGATATTTGATATGCCTAATTTTATTGATGTTAAAATTGCTTAACAACATGTTTGTACTTACATTTTAACATCTTAAATTAAGTTATGAAACAACATATTTTATGTCTTGTATGTTGTTTTATATTGGAAAAATTTCATGGTGGATCCATTGGATATAGTTGGCATGCCATAAGATTTGTGAGTACTCACCATTATTTGTGATATTGTGAGCATATGGCTCTTAGTGGACTAATTTGTTTGGAGTAGATAAGGGAGTGTTGATTTTGAGTCTCCACTCATCGGGTTATTTGAGGTGCTATAAGGGAGTGTGTGGCTTTGGCCTGCTCAATTCGAAGGACTGTATTTGATTTGTGGAAGTTTGGAGATCCACTTATCCAATATATGATCACATGTTTACTTATTGCCATCAATGTAATATGCCAATATAATTGATTGATTGTTCCAATATAATTGAATGTTTATGTGTTAAAAGATGATTTTACATGCCATGGAAAAATTGATTCTTAATTCTTGAAATAGCATGTGATGTTATGGTGAAATGTTAACATGTTGTGATTGAAAATTTAATGCTTAATTGCTTTGATTTATGCATGATTGGGTGAAAATTACTTGTTGTTTTTACTATCATTTCACTGAGCGTTTTATGTTCACACCCTTACATTTTATGTAGAGAATTTCTTGGCATAAGGAGTTGAGAAGTGAGTGCAAGGGCGATCCAGGAATAAGGCTCGGTAGTGTCTTAAGAAATTTACTTTACAGACTATATAGGGGGATTGTGATGCTATTGGGACTAGTGTTATTTTACTTGTAATGGACATTGGACATTAAATTTTCGACTTTAATTTTTGTGATTTTATAATTGCTTTTATACATGATTTTATGTCTAATTAATGTTTCATTTATGGTATGTTGATAAGTGTTTGCACGGTGATTGATAACACAGTGTATGAAGCATGTATTTTATAGTAACAAATGTTTAATTGAACATTGCTATGGAGTGGATTGCTTGCAACTAAGGTATGTAGCTTGTGTGAATTAATTGGTGTTTGCTAAGCATGTAATTTGGTGTTAAATTTCGATTAATTGCATATTTTTTGTAAATAAATTAAATTAGAGATGTGTGGATGTTTATGGTAATTAATTGTAGCTATTTCAAATTTAATTGGTAAGTAAAATATGTAAAATCGGGTAATTAAAACGAATTTTTGACAAAATAGGTGCAGTGGTCTACACACGGGTGTCTGCGATCGGCTTGAAAGTTTTTCCCAATTCGAACACGGGTTTTTAAATGACAGACAGACTAGGGACACGACTGTGTACGTTTGTGGGGGTTTATTTTTGGTTTTCGTAATCTAGTATTCTAATTTTCTTAATTTATAATTTAGTCCTAAAACTCGATTAGATTAATTGAAGCCTTTAATGATAGGGAAACTTGGTAATATTTTAGGATTAGACTTGGAACTATTAATATTTGGTAGAAATACTCTTAATTTTTAATTTGGAAAATGTACTAAAAGTTTGTAAAAGTTATGATTTAGTCGCTAATAGTAAAACTTGAATTAGACATAGTAAATGAACTCGAATTAAGCTAAAATTTTTAGGGCTTGCATAATTTGACTAAAAAAAGGTCGGTAACTATTTAGAAATAAATTCAAGATAGTTTAAATACTTAGAAAAAGTTTAAAAATGGTTCACAAATTACTTCGGTGGCTAATGTAACGCTTCGAATTCGGACCGGTCCATCTTGGTCGGGTTTAAGGTGTCACAACTATTATAGGGATATTAAGTGATGACTTCAATGCCTTGTTTAAGGTAGTTGATTTGTTGAT
Source organism: Gossypium hirsutum (assembly GCF_007990345.1). NCBI lineage: Eukaryota > Viridiplantae > Streptophyta > Magnoliopsida > Malvales > Malvaceae > Gossypium > Gossypium hirsutum. Next base: position 55,122,164 of record NC_053442.1, read on the forward strand.
GAGTACTTTAAGGAGATGGCGAGACTACCATGGTGCGGTTCGTAGATGGCTTGAACGCTTCGATAGTCAATGTTCTTAATCTTCAAACCTACATTCATGATGAGGATGAGATACATAAGGCCATTGAGATTGAACAACAATTTCAACAATATCAATCTCGTCCATTTGGTGCATCACAATATTATAGAGGTACGAGCTCTAATTCTATTTTCAAGAATTAGAAACCTCCTTATGCTACTAATAAATTGTTGCCAAAACATGATTATACTAAACCTTTTGAGTGGAAAAGTAGGACTCCTACAAAACCTTATTCTACGTCTTCTAAGCAACCCATTTCTACTACTTCACCAAAATAAAAAAGAGCTCGTGAAATTGAATGTTTTAAGTGCAAAAGGGGTGGGCACTATAGTCGTGATTGTGTCAACGCGAGACTTTTGTTGATCAAAGATGGTGAGTATACCTTTGATTCAGAGAAATAGATATAGATATGCCTAAATTAATTGATGATGTCGATGATGGAGGTGAGTTTTATGGTGAAGAAGAGTTGGTGAAACCACTAACTCATTCTCATTGTCTAGTTGTGAGGCGCACCTTCAACATCCAATTGAGGGATGATTATGATCTTTAAAGGAGTAATATATTCCATTCATGGTGTTTGATTAAAGGTAAACTTTGATCATTTATCATTGATAGTAGAAGTTGTGCTAACATTGTGGGCAGCTACCTTGTGGATTCTCTTGCTTTGCCATGTGGCAAAGACCCTACACCATACCATCTTCAATGGCTTAACGAAGGTTCAGAGGTCCAAATGGTAAAATAGTGCTTGATCACTTTTAAACTTGGGACTTACATTGATGATGTTTGGTGTGATGTCGTTCCCATGCATGTTGCCCACTTGTTACTATGTAGACCACGGTAGTATGATCATGATGTTATTTATCATGGTAAACTAAATCGATATTCCTTTGTTTTCCACGGAAGGAAGTACATTTTTGCCCTTTTGAATCCGAAAGATGTTCACAATGATCAAATTAATATGATAAAGTTCTGTAAGGAGGTTATGCGAAGTAAGACACAAAATTCAAAAAAGACTAAGAAAAAAGAGGCCTCTAGTAAAAATAGCCAAATTAATGATGGCCTAATGGTTTCCTATTGTGAGAAAAAAAGAGTGGTTCATAATTTTTATGCAAGTGGAAAATATGTGCGACGAGCGTTACTCACTAAACAACCTTTCATCGTTGTTCGATTTAAGCTAAATTGTTTATCTTTGACTAACCTTCATGACTCTTTGCCTAGTGTTTTTGTGTCTCTTTTAAAGGAATATGAAGATATTTTTGAAGAGGCACCTAAAGGATTGCCACCTTTGAAGGGGTATTGAGCATGAAATTAACTTAGTACCTAGGTCAAAAATTTGAAATCAAGTAGCTTATCGAAGCAACCCCGAGGAGACGAAGGAGTTTCAAAAGCAAGTGGATGAACTTTTGGTGAAGGGTCACATTCGTGAAAGTTTGAGGCCTTGTGCAGTGCCAGTAATTTTGGTGCCAAAGAAAAATGGTACGTATAGAATGTGCGTCGATTGTCAACCAATTAACCAAATTACTATTAAGTATAGACATCCTATTCCAAGGCTTGATGATATGTTTGATGAACTTTATGATGCTTGTATCTTTATGAAGATTGATTTAAAAAGTGGCTACCATCAAATTCGAATGAAAGAGGGGGATGAATGGAAAACAACCTTTAAAACTAAGTTTGGTTTATATGAATGACTAGTCATGCCTTTTGGTTTGACTAATGCGCCTAGTACTTTCATGCACTTGATGAACCATGTTTTGAGACCTTATTTGGGTAAATTTGTGGTAATATATTTTGATGATATTATGATTTACTCAACTTCTTTAGATGTTCATGTTTTCCATGTTAAGTCTGTTTTGGACATTCTTAGAATTGAAAAGTTATTTTCCAACCTTGATAAATGCACTTTTTGTTATGATAAACTAATCTTTTTAGGTTTTATACTCAGTGCTCAAGGTATTCATGTTAATGAGGACAAAGTAAAGGTAATTAGGAAGTGGCCCACTCCTAAATAAATTACTGAAGTGAGATCGTTCCATGGTTTAGCAAGTTTTTATAGACGTTTTGTGAAGGATTTCTCCACTATTGCCTCTCCATTAATTGAGGTTATTAAAATGAATGTGGGTTTTAAGTGGGGAGAAGCTTAGGAAAAGACTTTTCAAACCTTAAAGGATAAGTTATGTTCTATTATGGTTATTAAATTACCTGATTTTAAAAATAATTTTGAACTTGAATGTGATGCTTTAGGTATTGGAATTGGTGCCATGTTGATGCAAGAAAAAATACCAATCGTATATTTTAGTTAAAAACTGATTAGGGCACAATTAAACTACTCAACTTACGACAATGAGTTGCTGGCATTAGTTCGAGGTCTACAACTTTGGCAGCATTACTTGTTGCCAAATGAGTTCGTTATCCATACGGATCATGAATCCCTAAAACGGTTAAAAGAACAAGGTGAGTTGAGCAAAAGACATGCTCGATGGATAGAATTCATAGCGACATTTCCATATGCAATTAAGTATAAATGTAACACCCCTAACCCTTATCCGTCACTAATATAGGGTTATAAAGCATTACCAGAGTTTACGGATTAATTACGGACATTTCACAACCTTTAATATTCATATCAAGAATCAGTTATAAAACACTCATATTGTCCCTTAGATAAACCTTCGAGGCCCAATATACATCATAGAAGTGAATCGGGACAAAATTGGATGCCTGAAAAATTTTCTTAGGAGCAGGGGTCACATCCCCGTGTGGCCGGCTGTGTGAGCCACACGGCCAACTGACACACCCGTGTATTAAGACGTGTGGTACTTGAATTAGGGCACACGGCCATGTCCCCAGCTCATGTAACTCTCTGACTTGTAATACATTTAAGTGCTGGGGTCACATGGCTAAGGCACACGCTCGTGTCTCTACCCCTGTGGACGAAAATAGGCCATTTTAAGGCCACTTTTCTCACCCTTTTTTATATCAACCTATACACAACATTTCAATATATCAAATAGCCCCAATAAAGCAATCATTACAAGCCAAAAATCATGTTAACATAATATATCATCACTAAACTCAATTGCCTAAGCTTACCAAAATAACTTCATTCATTCATTTACAAAAACCTACTATTAAATACATGCATACAAGCATATATATATAAGTCATTCATAACCATACTTTAAATTTAGCTCTTTTCTAATCCAGCCCTATACATGCCATATAAACCATAAACTGTATAACAAAATCTACCAGAGCAAACTGGATAATGAGACTCGATGTGTTGATCCGATCCTCTGAACTTCTTGAAAATCTACAAAGAACATTAAACGTCATAGTAAGCTTAATGAAGCTTAGTAAGTTCGTTGGCTTTAAATATAAATCTTACCGAACATACTATAGTAATTCATTTAGGTAAGTCATTTCACAAATATTTCCTGCCAATTACAACTTCAATTGATGGATTCACTTATTTGAGCTCAATATCAATAATAACTTAAATTCTTCCACATTAATTCCATATGGCACTTACTAATCCTTGTCAAATCAGAGAACGTCTTACGGATTTGAGTACATCGTAAACAGAAGCTCGAATGTTGCACAGAACCACATAAGTGCTAAACGAAAACCCGTAAGGGTTGAACGGAAACTCATAGGAGCTGAATGGAAACCCATAAGGGTTAATCTGAAGCTCAGAAAAGTTAAACTAAAACCCATTAGGGTTAAACTGAAGCTTAAAAGAGCTGAACTTAAACTAAGAAGGGTTAAACTGAAACTCATATGAGTTGAATGAAGCTCATGAGAGCTAAATGGAAAGAAAACATGAAAATTCGCAACAAATATTGAACCTCAGTTTACTTGGGTAATTTACCGTCAATTCCTATTTTGCACTGAACGACTATACTCAAATCTACTTTCCGTTCCCCTTCAACACTTGATTCAATAACATAATTTTAACACATAATTTTATTTTCAACAAATGTTACGAATACATACAAAATACCATTCATCAATTAGCATATAACATTAAAATTTAACCATACGAACTTACCTGCATTTGATTGGGAGTTTGTTGTAGTTTAAGGATTATTCAGCTAATTTCCCTTTTTTACATTGATCTACGGGCTCTTGATCTAAAATATGAAATTATTCATTCATTAGCACATATTTCAATTCTAATTCATTTCACAATTCATACCCCTCAATTTTTGAAATTGCACAGTTACCCCAAATTTTACAGTTTTTACAATTTAGTCCCTCATCAATTAGCCCATCAAATAAGCTATTTTTTCTTAGTTAATAGTTTATCTAAATATTCTAAGTTATTACACAACCTTTGAGAAATATAATTTCATACCAAACCCTTAGATTTAATCTTTTTCACAATTTGGTCCTAAAATTAATTTTTATTGAAATTACTTGATAAAATCATCATATAACAAAATTGAAGTTTTAATTCCATGTTAATTCATCATAAACATCTAGCACTCATCAATGGTAACTTTCAAAATTACCCATGAAATCAAAAAAAAACTAATGAATTAGATAATTGGACCAAATTGCAAAAGTCTTAAAACATAAAAATTTCAAGAGAAAAGTAAGAATTAAACTTACATGAAGTAAAAGTATAAAAACCCAGCTTGAGAAGCTCTCTAATGGCTATTTTTGGCTGAGAATTGAATAAGAATTGCCTAGAAATCTTTAGATTTCTTTTTATTTAATCTTAATTTCGCAAAATTTATAATTTTGCCCTTAAATCACCTAATTTCAAAATTTTTTCTGCTTATGCTGCCTCAGCCACTCCCTTTAGGCCTAATTGCTTCTCAAGTCCTCCCTTATTTACTTTTTATGTTATTTAATCACTTTAGCAAGTTCTGCACATTTTTTAATTTAGTCATTTTTAATTAATTTACTATCAAAACGTTAAAATATTCCAACGAAATTTTAATACTACCTTAATGAAACTCCATAAATATTTATAAAATTATTTTTAGCTCGGGTTGTAAAACCAAGGTCTCGATACCTCATTTTCAAAACCACTTAACTTAATAAATCCTTATAAAACAAATTACTAATTCAAAAATCTTTCTAAAACCACATTTGACTCGTAAATATTAAATAATAAAATTTACGAGCTTACTCATCAGAATTGGTGACTTCGAATCACCGTTTCCGTTACCATTGAAAATCTAGCTGTTACAACTCTCCCCCCATTATGAAATTTCGTCCTTAAAATTTGTTACCTGAAAATAAATTCGGATACTGAGATCTCATCGAGTCTTCTGTTTCCCAAGTAGCCTCTTCCGAACCATGACGATGCCATAATACTTTAACTAAATGTACTCGTTTATTCTATAGTTCTTTAACCTCTCGAGCCAAAATCTTTACCAGTTCTTCCGAGTATGTCATATCTGGTTGCAGTTCAATCTCACTATGACCTTCAAATGGTGTCATTTTTATGCTGGATTGATAACTGTTCTTATATACAAATTCAGCTAACGGTAAATATCTTTCCCAGCTACCTCCAAACTTGAGTATGCAACACCTCAACATATCTTCCAGAACCTGAATTACTCGTTCTGATTGCTCGTCAGTCTGAGGATGAAATGTTGTGCTGAAATTTAATTTTGCACCCAACGCTTGTTGTAATTTACTCCAAAATCTCGATGTAAACCTCGGATCCCAATCTGAAATAATGGATGTGGGAACCCCATATAACCTCACAATTTCTGATATATACAATTCCGCTAACTTCTCAAGTGAAAAGTCTGTTCTGACCGGGATAAAATGTGCCGACTTAGTCAATCTATCAACAACCACCTAGATCGAATCTTTCTTTTTCGGAGCCAGAGGTAATCCAGATACAAAATCCATCGTGACATGCTCCCATTTCCACTCAGGAATCGTGATAGGTTGTAACAAACCTATTGGTACCTGATGTTCTACTTTCACTTGCTGACAAATCAAGCACTTAGCTACGACTCACAAATTTCTCGTTTCATACTCGGCCACCAATACATCCGTTTCAAATCACTATACATCTTTGTTCTTCCCGAATGAATGAAATACATGCTACTATGAGCTTCAGAGAGAATGTCATTTTTCAAGTCTGAATTATTCGGAACACAAATTCTATTGCGATATCGCAACATACCATTATCTTCAATGTTATACTCTGAACTCGAATTATCCTGTACCATCTGTCGTTTCAACACCAATTTCGGATCTTCATCTTGTAATTCACGAATCCACTGAAGGAATACAGGTTTTGCTTTCAGCTATACTAATACAGAACCATCCTTAAAGAGACAAATGAGCATTTATCGCTCAAAGTGCAAACAAAGACGACTTTCGACTAAGTGCTTCTGCCACCACATTAGCTTTTCCCGGGTGGTAGTCAATAACTAAATCATAATCTTTCAGTAATTCTAACCACCGTCTCTCTCTCAAATTTAGCTATTTTTGAGTCATCAAGTATTTTAAACTTTTATGATCTGTGTACACATAACATTTCTCACCGTATAAATAGCATCTCCAAATTTTCAAAGAAAATACTATTGTAGCCAACTCAAGATCATGTGTAGGATAATTCTTCTCATGCGGTTTTAACTATTGAGAAGCATAAGCCACCACTTTTCCTGACTACATCAATACACAACCCAAACCACTCAGAGACGCATCACTGTATACAACATACGGTATACTCAATTCTAGCTGAGTCAAAACTGGAGCCTCTGTCAACATCTTCTTTAACTGGTCAAAGCACTTTTGACACTCATCAGATCACACAAATTCAATATTCTTCTGTAATAATTGGGTCATTGGTGAAGCAATCATCGAAAAATTCTTGGAAAAACGTCGGTAATAACTTCCTAGACCCAGAAAAATTCGCACTTCTGTAATATTCTTTGGAGTTTCCAATTCACCACAGCAGAAACTTTACTCGGATGAACTCTAATCCCATCGGCTGATACAATGTGACCCAGAAATCTAAGCTCGTAAAGCCAGAATTCACATATGCTAAACTTTGCATATAACTGTTTTTCTCTCAAAATCTGTAGCACAATTCTCAAGTGTTGAATATGTCCAGACTTTGTCTTTGAGTAGATTAGTATATCATCGATAAACACAACCACAAATCTATCCATTAAGGTTGAAAAATATGATTCATTAAATCCATGAAAGCAGCAGGAGCATTAGTCAAGTCGAATGGCATTATTAAAAACTCATAATAACAATATCGAGTTCTGAATGCAGTCTTCGGCAAATCACACTCTTTAACCTTCAACTGATAATACCCAGATCTGAGATCTATCTTTAAAAATACCACGGCAGCTTTCATGTGATCAAATAAGTCATCAATACAGGGTAAAAGATATTTGTTTTTAATCGTGAACCTATTCATATATCTGTAATCTATGCATAATCTCAAAGACCCGTCTTTTTTTTCACAAATAAAACAGGTGCACCCCAGGGAGACATACTCGGTCTAATGAACCCTTTGTCTAGTAACTCTTGCAATTGTGTCTTTAACTCCTTTAACTCAACTGGTGTCATACGGTATAGTGTTATCAATATTGGAGTTGTTCCCAGAATTACATCAATTACAAATTCAACTTCACGATCAGGTGGTAAACCCGGTAATTCTCCAGGAAACACATCAACAAACTCATTAACAACTGATAATTGTTCTAACTTTGATTCAGAATTCCAACTATAAAAAATGTAGGCTAAAAATGCCTCATTACCTTTATGCAATAATCTCTGAGCCGAAAAGGCTGAAATAATTCTAACAATATCTTTTATATTTCCAAATTCAACCAAAATTACTTCCTCTATTTGACATTTCAAATCAATTCATTTTTCTCTACAAGTTACTACAGCATCATGCTTCGTTAACCAATACATTCCCAAAATAACATTAAATTTCTGAAAGGGTAGCAACATCAAATCGGTAAGGAATTCACAGCCTTTTACTTTTAGTGGACAATTTCGACACATTAAATTAACTATCACACTTTGGCCTAATGTATTAGTGGCTTGAATATCATAATCAGTAGACTCAACAGGCATTTTCTTTTCTGTTACTAATGCAGCGCAAATATAAGAATGCGTGGACCCGAGGTCAATCAATGCATACACAATAACATAAAAAAGATAGAATGTACCAGCTATTACATCCAGAGCCGTAGCTTCCTCCCTCGCTCGGATTGCATAAGTATGTGCAGGTTCCCTAGCCTCTGACTGGGCAGCAAAATCTTTCATACTCAAACGAGTAGTCCTAGCGACATTGTTTTGGCTTGAACGTTTACTTTTTTGGGAAGTGGTCATCTGTTTCTCTTTCTGCTTTTCTTCCTCTCTTTGCAATTGAGGGAAATCTTGAATAAAATGATCTGTGGCTCCACATTTATAACAAGCCCCTGCTTTACCTCTGCATTCACCCGGATGATATTTTTCACAATATTTGCATTTGGGTCTAGAAACATTCTGTACACTGCCCACACTGGCTGCAGGTCTAATAGATACCTCAAAATCAGGTTGAATTGCCCTATTCTTATTTGATCTTTCCAGCATTATGGTGGCGCGGCTAAAATCATCTCTAGACTTTTTAGCCGGAATTGTTGGAAGTGACTTGGAGGAGCTTCTTTTGTAAGATTCTTTATTCCTTTTATCACTCTGTATTTTTCGGTTATATACCTTTTTCATTTTTTGAGCACGATCTAACAGAACTATAAATTCTCGTATTTCTGTGCCCCAATCATCATTCTGATTTCATCATTCAATCATTCCTCAAACTGAATACACATTTCTTCTTCGGTTGGTACAATTTCTCGAGCATATCTGTTGAGGTATACAAATTCCATCTCGTATTCAACTACTGACCTATTTTCTTGTCGCAAGTCAAGAAATTCCATCTTCTTTTTATCCAAATATCTCTTGCCAACATATTTCTTTTTAAATTCACTCTGGAAGAATTCCCAAGTGATTTTCTCTTTCGGCACCACGGCCACTATAGTCATCCACCAATTATAAGCTTCTTCTTTTAGTAATGACACATCACATCTCAGATAATCTTCAGGTGAACAGGTCATTTCCTCAAAAAATCTTATTGTGTTCTGCAGTCAATACTCTTCTTTGATAGGATCATAATCTGACCTACCCCTGAATTCTTCAACCCCACACTTTCTAAGTTTTTCTTTTGGAGGACGTTTACTTGATTCAATTACCGGAGGAGGCAGAGGTACAACCGTAGGCACTTCGGATCATGCAGTAGGGGGAGGAGGTTGTTGAGCCAAATTTCTTTCTTGTATAAACTCACTAAACCATTGATTCATAAATCCAAAGAACATATTTTTAAGCTCTTGTTCTTGAGCCGGAGGAATTGGAACGTTACTACTTGTCCCATTTTTGGATGTCTGAACTCTACTATTAGCCTCATCATGTTCAACATGTTTAGACCTATCTGCATCTTTACAATCTATAGGAAAAATAAGGGTTAGATCGGATCATACACATCACACTATCACAGATTTATATGCCATGTATTTCTAGACACTTTACACACTACATTCGTTCTGAGAATCAGCTAAACTGAAGCTCTAATACCAATAAAAGTAACACCCCTAACCCTTATCCGTCGTTGAAATAGGGTTACAAAGTATTACCAGGCTTTATGGATTAATTACAAACATTTCACAACCTTTGATATTCATATCATGAATCAATTATAAAACAATCATATTGTCTCTGAGATGGACCCTCGAGGCCCAATATATATCTTAGAAGTGAATCGGGACTAAATTGGATACTCAAGGAAGTTTTTCCAAAATCTCAAAAATTTTCTTAGGAGCAGGGGTCACACACCCGTGTGGCCGGCCGTGTGAGTGACACACTCATCTCTTAAGCCGTGTGGTATTTGAAGTAGGGCACACAGCCGTGTCCCCAGCCCATGTAACTCTCTAACTTATAATACATTTAAGTGCAAGGGTCACATGGCCAAGCCACATGCCTGTGTGCCAGGCCGTCTAATCAATTCTAAGCATTCTGTTTTGAAATTTTAAGATGCAGGGGACACACAGTCAGACCACATGCCCATGTGCCAGGTCGTGTGTCACACACGACTGAGACACACGCCCATGTCTCTGCCTATGTGGACGAAAATAGGCCATTTTAAGGCCACTTTTCTCACCTTTTTTATATCAACCTATACACAACATTTCAAAACATCAAATAGGCCCAATCAAGAAATCATATAAGCCAAAAATTATGTTTTAAACATAATATATCATCATAAAACTCAATTGCCTAAGGTTACCAAAATAACTTCATTCATTGATTTACAAAAACCTACTACTAAATACATGCATACAAGCATATATATATATAAGTCATTCATAACCATACTTCAAATTTAGCTCTTTTCTAATCCAGCCCTATACATGCCATATAAACCATAAAATGTATAACAAAATCTACTAGAGCAGACTGGATAGTTTGGTTCGATATGTTGATCCGATCCTTCGAACTTCTTGAAAATCTATAAAGAACATTAAACAACACAGTAAGCTTAATGAAGATTAGTAAGTTCGTTGGCTTTAAATATAAATCTTTCCGAACATACTCTAATAATTCATTTAGGTAAATCATTTCACAAACATTTCCTATCAATCTCAACTTCGATTGATGAATTTCACTTATGTGAGCTCAATATCAATAATAACTTAAATTCTTCCACGTTAATTCCATATGGCACTTACCAATCCTTATCAAATCAGAGAACGTCTTATGAATTTGAGTACATCATAAACAGAAGCCCAAAGGCTGCACAGAAACACATAAGTGCTAAATGAAAACTTGTAAGGGTTGAACAAAAGCTCATAGGAGCTGAACGGAAACCCATAAGGGTTAATCTGAAGCTCAGAAAAGCTAAACTGAAACCTATTAGGGTTAAAATGACACTCGAAAGAGCTAAACTTAAACCAAGAAGGGTTAAACTGAAACTCATATGAGTTGAATGAAGCTCATAAGAGCTAAACGGAAAGCAAACATGAGAATTCGCAACAAATACTGAACATCAGTTTACTTGGGTAATTTACCGTCAATTCCTCTTTTGCACTGAACGACTATACTCAAATTTGCATTCCGTTCCCCTTCAACACTTGATTCAATATCATAATTTTAACACATAATTTTATTTTCAACAAATGTTACGAATACATACAAAATACCATTCATCAATTATCATATAACATTAAAATTTAACCTTATTGTTCTGATTGTTTTCCCTTTTGATTTTTCGTCTTCTTTTTTATCTTATTCTGCAACTTATAGACTCAAACTTAATGTGCTCTTTCTTCTTGCAAAAGTTACAGGTTTTACCTTTTTTTGAAGATCTCAATCTACTCTTAGATTTAATACGAGGATTTCATTCATGTGTCCTTCTACGATTATCATCAGTATTTCATTATTGTCTTCCATGAACAGTGAGACCCTCTCCTTGAGAGTCCGATCCAGCCACAAGATGTTTCATCTTATTGTACGAGCTAAGGAAGCATAAATTTCATCAACTGTGAGAGATTTGTGACTATACAAAATCGTATCTCTAAAAGTTGAATAAGACGGGGAAATAGACAAAGTAGAATTAACCTAAAGCTTTTTTATCATACTGTTCCTCTATGACCTATAAGTCTAAAACAATTTCTTTAAACACAATTAAGTGTTCGAGCACAAAAGTACGTTTTTCCAAAAGATGAGAATAAAGACGCTGGTTCAGATGCAACTTGCTAGTTAGGGTTTTCGACATGCATAGTTGCTCCATCTTTGCCCATAACACAGCGGCAATCTTCTCTTTCAACACATCTTGTAGAATTTCATTTGACAAATGCAAATGTAATTGCATTAAAGCCTTTCAATCTTTGCGATTTTTCTCTTTAGGCATCAATGTTGAAGGCATCTTACCTAACCCTAGCAGGGCATCTTCCAAATTAATCTGTATAAAAATTGCCTACATCTTTACCTACCACAATATGAATCTGGTGTTGCGGTCCAACAACGGAATGTCATACTTCATTATCGCCATTACTGTGGTCGAGACAACCAACCCGAACTAGCTCTGATACCAGTTTGTTCTAATAGATGCCGAGAATGGCAATAAAATGATTGCAAAATAAAAAAAATAAGAAAACACATATTTTACGTAGAAACTCTTTCGGAGAAAAACCACAGGAAAATGAGAAGAAATACACTAATGTTGAAAAATGAGTGATACAAGAGGAGTTTCGACTACATCTATTTGAAGGTTGAAAAATCAATAGTTTCGCCCCCACAAATATCTTATTTTGCCACTGTATTTTATTTCCTTAACAAGTGATGGAATTTGAGTCACACAACTCTAACACTTAGTCTAATCGAAATTGAGCAAATCAATTGAAAGACTAGTATGAGGTCTATCAAGTCCGAATGGGGAGATATTTTGTCTTTGGTATTGGAATAGATGACTTTTAGAAAACAAAGACATAGATGTGACTAACTGAACAAATATTACATCGTAGGACCCAAGTACAATAATTAGCTTTCGTAACACACATATGACAAGATCATTAGACGAGCACTTAATAATTACCTTTCATAATGGTGTATAATAAGGGAGAGTGCAATCATGATACTATAGTGGAATGACTTCATGATTAAATAATTTGTAATTAATAAGCGAAGAGTTGAAATTTAATTACAAATTATTTAAGCCACAATTATATATGTTCAATTGATCCCTCCGTTAGCTCCAAATAACTTGAAACGAATTACATGTATAACCAATAATGTAGGAATGAATGAAAATCATAAAATAAGAGAAATATATCGCATGTATCACTATCGTAGTGAATGAGTTTTCTTGCTAAGTATAAAAGCTTATTTAAAAATTAATTTAATATCTTCAAATTATTATTTAGTTGATTTTTATTAAATAGTTGAAATTCAAAATGAGAATTAAATTAATTAGTTATCATGAGTTTGTTGAATGAGACAATTAAATATAGTTGCTCATAGATTCTAATACGGTAAATTTGTCATGACTTTAGCCGAATTGGAATTGGGTTGAGAAAATAATTTAATTAAAAATTAATTTAATTAAACTAAATAAATAAATAATATATATTTTTGAAAAGAAAAAATAGTTATTCTGTTGTATAAAAATACGGATAACACATATAGTTATACAAAATTATGAAAAGCCCAAATAGGCCCAATTTTAACATAAGGGGCGAAAATCTTAGTTCTCTAGGGATATTGCCCCATTGTTCTACTTCAAGTGGAATTTTTATTTTTTAATAAATTATATTTTTTAATTATATTTTATTTGAATAGATTTTTTGTACGATTTCTCTATAAATAAGACCTATAGAATAACCTATCTACAAATAGATTAAACCTTGAATGAAATGGCAATGAACGACTTTACCTATGTGAAAGTTATGCGAGAGAGCACAAGTTTTGAGGACAGAGGAATAACTATAAGAGTCATGTTTGGTGAGATAAGAGTAGCTCTTCATGCGAGAATAGAATAAAAAGGCTTCATGGGGCATATTGCTGCAAATATAACCGATGATGATAGTGCTCCAAGGAACTATTTTTGGTTGGGGAATTGTGTCAAAAAAAAGTTGGCGAGCAAATGGCCTTATTGATATATTCAGCTAAGGGTGAGAACGGATGGTCGGAATAAGAACCTAAAAACAATGAATTAATGGAAAAAATAAAACGAAAATCCAAAAACAATAAAGAGTAAGGGGTTCTAACTGCCGAAAAGTAAACCTCAGTGATAAACATGAGAATCGAGAATCTACAGCAAAATAAGTATAATTTCACTTTTACTAATTTAAAATTTTAAAAATTATAAAAGATTTAATTAAAAAAATTTATTTTAAGAAACTGAAATTAAATTATAATTTTATATCTTTATAATATTTAAAGTATTAAATAGAATTTTAAAATTTTAAAAAGTCTAAATAGATAATTTTCTATTTTAGGATGGCAACTACTTTTCATTGTCATAATGCTGCCTGAAAATACATTTTTTTTATCTAATCAGGATTATGGTGGTGGATATACTCATGATAGTTGGAAAAAGTAATTTTTATTTATTTATATAATATTAGGATGGTAGTGGATGAAATTACTTTTGAATAATCAACTTAGCTAAAGTTGGCACTTGCTTTTTATGGAAGTTATTACTTGTCATTATTTTTAACTGAGCTCACGTAAAACAGGTTTTTAGCGGCATTTTTTTAGGCCTATAGAAAGCGCCGCTAAAAGTATTTAAAGCGCCGCAAAAAAAGCTATAGACAATATCACTAATTTTGGCGGCGTTTCTTTCGCATAAACGCCGCTAAAGAACATGACCTTTAGCGACGCTTATTTCACAAACATTGCTAAAAGTACTGTTTTTTAGCGGCATTTTACAAAAAAAAAACCACTAACTTTGGCAGATTTTTAGCATCCAATTTTCATCCATATGCAACTCTTCCTATAGCATGAAATCCAACCAAAAACAGCAAATATAAATGATACTTCAAATTCAATGAATGATATATGATATAAATTGATAAATGAAGTATAATTCAAATTATTCTTACAATAATGTTAAAAGTTAAAATGTTAAAAATATTCATACAATAGTCTAAGATGGCGAATTTTGCGACTGCTGAAACATCTTTATCGTATTCTGAAGCTGTAGCTGGAGTGCGTCGTACTTTTTGCTCTGCTTTGCTTCCCTCACTGCTGCCTCTGGTTTAAGTTGTAGCTGGAGTTCTTCATATTTTCTTTCAGCTTCCGCTTTAAGTTGAGCAATTTGCTCATCTGTGCTCGCTTGCATCTGTGCCATCTGGTCTCTTAACCTCTGAACTTCAGCTTGAGCCTGACTCCCCGAAGGCATGTATTGCTATGAGCTGGATCCAAAATATTAGGTTGGATTGACAAAAGATCCTTGAAATCGAACCCGACTATACCTTTCAGGACCCAAAACTTCAGTAATAATCAGGTTATCAATGTCGTCAAGATGAACAGAACTATCACTCGAAATAATCGCTTCATACTCCACCTTTTTATCCTTTAATTTCTCCTAATAAATCAATCAAAGAGTTAGAAACGCAATATATATTACAAAAACAAATGCAACATAACTTAACATTATTTGCATTAAAAACAAAGAATTAAACCATTATAATTAAACACTATAAATATTTCAAATAATTCAAATTTTATTAAGTAAACATACCATAATTTCTGCAGCTTCAGAAGTCATAGGAGATCCATCTTTCTTCCTATGTGTAAAAAAAAGCTGAAGGCATCCAACATTTTGTGTAACACCCCAAACTCGGCCTAGACGTTATGGTCGAATCTGGCATACCACATTAAAGTGTCTTTCGAAAATAGGACTTGTTGGTAACAATTTGCTTCTAGGTTTAAAAACCCTTTATTATTATTTAACTAATCATCTAGTCAAAAAGTTTGTCTTGTTATTTGCTATTGCTATAAAAGGTTGATCTAAAATCGTGGAAGCTTTTGAAAACTCTAATGTTTAAATTTTGTGTCATTGAAAACAGTAATTTTTTTTTAGAATTTGTCATCTCCTAAACTAGCAATTTAAAATAAGTAAACAAAAACCCAATTAAAAATTTAAACAACATAAATGACCTTATTACATAAAAAAAACCCAACACAAACTTTAAATTTAAAATAAAAGCAAGTGTAAAACAACTGCAAATGTGTGGCCACCTCCAAGTCCCTCGCAACACCAAATCGCCTATGGCTGAGGATTACCTGTACAATTAAAAGGAAAATGTGAGTTTATGAAAACTCAGTGTGTAATCTCCTATCAGTCAGTCAGTATACAACATGCAAAAACAGTCTGGGCCTGAACCCTGTTCAGTAATAGTATAGATGACCTTAGCCCAGTACAGTGCAATAATGCAACTCGTCCCAATCCAACGAACACACCTCTCCATACCACCAACACACCATGTGGGGATAAAATTGACCTACCCAACCAACACACCAATATCGCAACAAAGCTTCCAGTAATAGTATTGCAGCAAAGCTGGCAGTATCAGTATCCAAGCAAAGCTGTCAGTAACAGTATACTTCCTCCATAACAGTATCTCATCCCCATACAGTATGTCATGTCATAAATCATACGTGTATGCAGAATTCCATACTCAGTAATAGTCATATACAAATCATGAACACATCAGTCAACCTAACTCTAGGGGCATATCAGTCATTTCCATCTATTAGGGGTAAAACAGTCATTTTTCCCTTTAGGGGTATTTTTATCATTTTACCTATTTTGGGGTCTCGATACATATATCGACCTTTCGAGAGGTCCGCAGTTGCCTCGAGTGACTCAAGAAACCTAAATGGTCATAACCTTGTAAATGGGCCCAAGGCCCATTACTCGACCCAAGTGGGCCCACACGCTCGTACGGCCCATTCAGCCCAGATTTCTCCACAGCTATAAGATTTACCTAACCCAGACCAGAATTTTACACAAATCATGGATTTCATCCATGTAGGGCCCACGAGCTCATTGGCCCACACGGCCCAACATGGCCCATTACGGCCTAAGCCCATGATTCGCAGATTGGGCTTACCACATGAGCAATCGCACGCTTGTGTGGTCTCAACCGTCGTATTTTTGACTTTTCAACTTTTTTCCATTCTACAGTTACAATGGGGTGTTTACACACATGTTTATGAGAAGAGCTCAAATCTCCAAATACACCAACCTAGATTCAATCATGACCCAATGTCAGTCCTTTAATCGTTAGGGTAAAACACCCTCTTATTGACACTTAATCCAAAAACACCATCATTACCTTACTCGAATTAGGGCGACTTAAATCCTCTAAAATCGTCAACCAAAAGTGGTCACACGCTTTTATCGATTATCTGTACCACAATAAACGATCTCATTAACTGAGTTAGGCTATATAAGTGGCCTCAAACCGCGAACGATATCCTATAGGAACATAATCAGTATACTGCCTAAACCCCAAAAGTGAGGTAACATATTACCTTGATTGAACGTAGAGAACAAAGGTTGTGACTACTTCAAACCATTTACAATCCACCACTCATTGAAAGAAACCCTAAAACTGTAACAAGTAACAAAATATGAGGAAAGAATCAACAGTCGGTAATCGAAGGATAAAAAAGAGAGTATTCGATTTTAGGAAGAAGAATAGAAGAGAATAGGTTTAATCAAAAAGTGAGGAGTATAAACACTTTACCGATAGTCAGAACACTTGCAGCATTGGAATAGCAAGAAGCAGCAAAGAAAAGATCGATGCAGAGAATGATACAACGAAAGGGTGATATTCAGCTAGGAGGTAGAAGGAGAAATATCTTGGCAACGGTAAACCGATTGAAAGATAAAGAGGATATTCGGCCAAGAGAGCACAGATTGAGGAAGAAAACAAGAAAGAAAAAGGAATGGAGAATCAAAAGCCGATAAGTGAAAGAAAGAAAGGAGAATTTGGCAGAGGAGGGAACCAAAATGCTATTTGGCCAAAACCAAAAGAATAAAAGGAAGGAGTAGAAAAGTAATCGAACAAACCTAAGAGATGCACAAAAACTAAGCGAAAATTCAGCACCAAAAAGTAAAAAGAGGGAAACATAACCCAAAACTAAAATGAGAAGTATACCAAAATGAGTAGTATCCTCTTTGGCTGAATTTCCTGAGTATCAAAGTCCACATTCGGCACACTTCTCCTCTCCCCTCACTTCCCTTGATTTTCTCCTAAAATCTCTCCCCTTATCCCTCCTTGAGTTACTCCACCAATTTCTCCTCAACTCCCCCAACAACTCCATTCAAATTCTATTCAAACACCTCTTAGCTATGTTTCAGTCCAACTCCACTACCTACACAGTTCAAGCAGCAAAATAACTGCTGCATTGCACAACCCAGGACTTGAACCTTAGATCTCACTGTTACACAACACGCTAGTTTTCCACTTGACCACAAGATATTTTTGTATCATAAAACAAGCACTATTATTAATAAGGCCTATATGCCAGGGTCCAGATTCATTTAAGAGTAAAACTAAAAATTCTGCAGAAGCCAAGACTTGAACCCAGGCTTCTCAAACACTCCCATACACACCCAAATCACTAAGCCGTTAAAGCAAACGAGCAATTTGTGTCATATCATGCAAAGTAATTAAAGACTTAAATTTTTAGGGCATTACAACTCTACCCCCTTAATGAAATTTTGGCCTCAAAATTTACTTAGTCAGAATAGATGAGGGTATTGTTGTCGCATTGCCTCTTCGGGTTCCCACATGGCCTCTTCTGAACTGTGATTACGCCAAAGCACTTTTACTAATGGAATAGACTTCTTCCTAAAAAATTTTCACATCACAATCTAAAATATAAACTGGTTCCTCCTCAAAATTCAAGTTTGGTGTAACCTCAATCTCCTCAGTCGAAATCACGTGTGTGGGATTAGAGCGATAACGCCTCAGCATAGAGATGTGGAACACATCCTGAATCCGATCCAACACTAGAGGTAACTCAAGTTGATATGCAACCTATCCCACACGCTTCAGTATATGGTAAGGCCCAATGAACCTAGGGCTAAGCTTACCTTTCCTCCCAAACCTTAGTAACTTTTTCTATGGGGAGAGCTTAAGAAACACGAAGTCCCCCATAGAATACTCAATCTCTCGACATTTAAGATCCGCGTAAGACATCTGCCTATCAGATGCTTTCTTCAACCGGTCTTGAATCAGTTTTACCTTCTCTTCGGTATCAGAACTCGCCGTTCGCCCAGCTCAGTCCGACAGATAGGAGTACGACACCTACGACCATATATCGCCTCGTACGGTGCCATTTAAATACTGTACTGGTGGCTATTATTATACACGAGCTCTACTAGCAGTAAATAGTCTTCCCAGCTATCTTGGAAATCCATTACACAACACCTTGACATATCCTCCAATATTTGAATCACCCTTTCCTATTGACCATCTTTCTGGGGATGAAACGCAGTACTAAAGTCTAGTCTTAAACCTAAAGCCTCGTGTAACTTCTTCCAGAATCAAAACATAAAGCGAGGATCTCTATCTGATATTATAGAAACAAGTACCCCATGCAGTCTTACAATCTCAGCCACATACACTTTAGCCAACTTCTACAAAGAGTAATCAGTACAAACTGGTATGAAATGGCAGATTTAGCCAATCGATCAACAATAACCCATACTGAATCCTTCTTAGTAGGCATTAAGGCTAGCCCATTCACAAAATCCATGGTTACTCTCTCCCACTTCCAAAGTGGAATTTTAACTGGTTGTAGCAACCCTAAAGGTAACATATGTTCAGCCTTCACTTGCTGGCAAGTTAAACACTTACTTACAAAATCAGTAACTTCACGCTTAAGACCAGGCCACCAATATAACTTACAAAGGTCATGGTACATTTTATTCCCACTGGGATGTATAGCATAAGGACTACTATGCACCTCTCGAAGTATAGACTGCCTAAAATCATTATCCCTCAGTACACAGACTCTCCCACGGAAACACAGTACTCATTTACTATTCAGCCCAAAATCTGAAGTTTCCCCATGCTCAACCTGTCGGAAACAAAGAACCAGTGACTCAGCCAACAAGCTACCATCATCAAACAAGCTGAGACGAGCTAACATTGCTCTCAAGTTAGATACATCCCTACGGCTCAATACGTCAGCTACTATGTTAGCCTTACCAGGGTGGTACTCAATCGAGAAATCATAATCCTTAAGCAATTCTATCCATCTTCCCTGCCTAAGATTTAGCCCCTTCTGAGTGAGGAGGTACTTAATGCTCTTGTGATCTATACAGATAGTACACTTCTCGCCGTATAAATAGTGCCTCTAAATTTTCAGTGCGAATACCACCGTGGCTAACTCCAAGTCATGAGTAGCGTAATTCACCTCGTGAGGCTTAAGCTGACGAGACGCATAAGCAACCACCTTACCCTCCTGCATCAGTACACAACCCAAACCAACGTGTGATGCATCACTGTAGACAGTGAATTCCTTCCCAGAATCTGGCTATATTAAGACAGGGGCCTCAGTTAAAACTTTCTTCAATTTCTCAAAACTTTCTTGTTGCTTATCAGTCCAGTTAAACGTTACCCCTTTACGCAGTAACTTAGTCAGAGGTACAGGAATCAAAGAAAACCCCTCAATAAAACGTCTGTAATAGCCTGCTAGACCCAGAAAGCTTCGAATATCAGATACGGTCTTAGGTGGTTTCCAATCCACTACGGATTCAATTTTTCAAAAATCCACCATAACCTCCTCGAAAGATACCACATGACCCAGAAAAGTCACTTCTCGTAGCCAGAACTTACACTTGCTGAACTTAGCGTACAGTTGTTTCTTCTTTAAAATCTGCAGAACAATTCAGAGATGTGCATCATGTTCATCCTCGATTCTCGACTACATCAATATATCATCTATAAACACCATCATGAACCGATCCAAGTAGGGCTTGAATACTCGGTTCATCAGGTCCATGAAGGCAGCTGGTGCATTCGTCAGCCCAAATGGCATCACGAGGAACTCGTAATGACCATAACAAATCCTAAACGCTGTCAATACACGTTAGCCTCCTTAACTATCAGCTGATGGTACCCGGAACGAAGATTTATTTTGGATAAAACTGAAGCTCCTCGCAGCTGATCAAATAAATCATCTATCCTCGACAAAGGATACTTATTCTTAATAGTCAAATTAATTAATTGTCGATAGTCAATGCATATGCGCATTGACCCATACTTCTTCTTTACAAACAACACTAGTGCTTCCTATGGAGACATACTAGATCGAATGAATCCTCGATCCAACAGTTCTTGGATTTGAGCTTTTAATTCCATCAGCTCTTTCAGTGTCATCCTATAAGGGGCGATGGACACTGGAGGTCCTCCTGGCAGGAGCTCAATACCAAATTCAACTTCACGGCTCGGAGGCAACCTAGGGAGCTCATCAGGAAATACATCAGAATAATCCTTAACTGTTTTGATATCTCTAATAGAAGGACCCTCAGAATCAGATACACCAACATAGGCTAGAAATGCCTCACAACCCTTGCAAACCAGTTTTTCGTCCATTAATATAGAGATCACATTAGACAAAAAGTCTATCCGCTTCCCAATCACAACCACCTCCTCATCCTCAGTAGTCTTCAACACCAAACATTTAGCAGCACAATCCAAACTTGCACAGTGTTTTACCAGCCAATCCATCCCCAAGATTAGGCCGAATTCACCAAACGGTAGCTTCATCAAATCCGCTAGAAATATAATTCCTTGAACCTCTAGGGGCACATCTCTGAACAACTTGTCTACCCTTACTGACTATCCTAGTGGAATTAACACAGTAATCTCATTACTAGTACTCTCACACATGATACTCAAGGTGCCAGACGTAGTGCATACAATGTATGAATGCGTAGACCCTAAATCAATCAGAGCAGTGTAATGTGCATTATGAATTAGGAACGTACCGATTATAACATCTAGAGCATCACCATCATCTCGGTGATGAGTAACATAGACCAGTGCTGGCTGCCTCGCCTTAATGATACCAACACCTCTGCCTGGCGCTCCACGGCCTCTCGGTGGCTGTTGACCACCTCTCACTGGCTGAACATAACCCTAACCTGCAGCTTGCATCTGAATAGGCCTCTGAGGACAATTCTTAACTTGATGCTCCATAGACCCACATCTGAAAAACATGCCCCAAATTTCTTCTAGCACTCACCCAGGTGATGTCTCCCACAATCAGCACAAGGCTATGATCTTGCAACAGGAACCCCAACTTGGACTAGCCCATCAAACCTTGCCTTCTTTTTAATCCTTCCAAAAAAACTCGATGGCTTTGAATCCCTCTTATACCTGCCCCTATCCTTCTCACGGTTTTGGAGCTCAGAGCACTTCACGTCCTCGGTGATTTTTGCCTTTTCTACTAGGGCAACAAAATCTCCCTCCCTCTGCGGAGCTATCAAGACTCATAAGTCATCTTAGTGGCCATTCTCAAACCGTACATAGCATTTATATTCAATCGCCACTATCCCTCGAGCATAGCAATTCTGTCGCAAGAACTCTGCCTCATATTCTGCCATAGTTTTATTCTCCTAGGTCAGACTTAGAATTCCCTTCTCCGGGCGACCACATAACTTGCGCCCACATACTTTCCTTGGAATGACACTTAAAAGAAATCCCACGTTAACCAGTCGGCCTGAGTACCCTCTCTCATGGTAAGCCACCACTGGTAGGCTTCATCTCGTAGTAAAGACACTGCACCTTTTAGTTTTTGCTCAGAGGTGCAGTCGAGGTCATCCATTATTCTCTCTGTGGCTTCCAACAGTATTCAACCATATTAGGGGCTACTCTAGAGATACCCGTAAAGATTTCTGCTCCATTCGACTAGAGTCATTCTGAAATCATCCCACGGCCCACAGCACCAATATTGATCCTTGTGACCCTTTCTAGAATGCGAAGCATAGCTTGGGATAGTGCATCATCCTCAGTCGCTCAATCTTATGATCTCGTCTCAGTCTCCGGTGAAGCAGGTGCCTCTCTAGTCCCAACATTAGGCATGTGGCCTGATGTCGAAGACCCAGCCCTATCACTTTCTCAGCCTCTATCGCGACCTTGTCTACCCCTTCCGTGAGTAACTTTAGTGCTCATATCAAATAACGTATTATCTGTTTACGAAGTTTTATGTATTAGTTAGTAATTCCAGTAATTATTAACAGATGTCTTATGAAAAGAAGTAATCAAAGTTTTGTTTTCACAAATCAAGGTCTCCCTACAGTTTCAGTTTACTCTCACTAAAGAGTTTCACTACAGTTCTACTATCTATAGTAGTCTCTCAGTGTATTTCAGTTCAAGCAGTCTACAATATAAAGAAAACTTACAGGTTCAGCGCTGGAGACTCGGTGTGCCACACTTGTAAACCTTTCAAAATACTTCAAGAACAGTTTTTTAAAAATTCCAAATATTTTTAAAATCTATTCCATAGTCGAGTTTTACAACTAGGCTCTGATACCACTAAAGGTAACACACCAAATCTAGCCTAGACGTTATGGTTGAATCTGGTGTCCCACATCAAATTGTCTTTCAAAAATAGGACTTGTTGGTAACAATTCGCTTTTAGGTTTAAAAACCCCTTTCTTATTTAACAAATCATCAAGTCAAAAAGTTTGCCTTGTTATCTGCTATTGTTATAAAAAGTTGATCTAAAATCGCGGAAGCTTTTGAAAACTCTAATGTTTAAATTTTTTGTCATTAAAAACAATAATTTTTTTGAGAATTCGTCATCTCCTAAACTAGCAGTTTAAAATAAGTAATCAAAAGCCCAGTTAAAAATTTAAACAACATTAATGGCCTTATTAAATAAACAAAACCCAACACAAACTTCAAACTTAAAATAAAAGCAAGTGTAAAATAGCTGCAGATGTGTGGCCACCTCCGAGTCCCTCACAGCACCAAATCGCCTATGGCTGCGGATTACTTGTACAACTAAAAGGAAAGGGTGAGTTTACGAAAACTCAGTGTGTAATTCCCTATTAGTCAGTCCGTATACAACATGCAGAAACAGTCTGAGCCTAAGCCTTATTCAGTAACAGTACAGTGTGGCCTTAGCCTAGTACAGTAACAATGTGGGCCTTAGCCCAATATAATATCAGTACAGTGCAATAATGCACAACCCGTCCCAATCTAAAAAACACACATCTCCGTACCACCAACACACCATGTGGAGATAAAATCAACCCACCCAACCAACACACCAACATCGCAGCAAAGCTACAGTAATAGTATCACAGTAAAGCTGCCAGTATCAGTATCACAGCAAAACTACCAATAACAGTATACTTCCTCCATAACAGTATCCCAACCCCATGCAGTATGTCATGTCATAAATCATACGTGTATGCAGAATGTCATACTCAGTAATAGTCATATACAAATCATGAATACATCAGTCAACCTCCCTCTAGGGGTATACCGATCATTTTTATCTATTAGGGGTAAAATAGTAATTTTACCCTTTCAGGGTATTTTAGTCATTTTACCTATTTTGGGGCCTTGATGCATATATCGACCCCTCGAGAGGTCCATAGTTGCCTCGAGTGACTCAGGAAACATAAATGGTCACAACCGTGTAAATGGGCCCAAGGCCCATTACTCAGCCCAAGTACGCCAACACGCTCGTGCTGCCCGTTCAGCCCAGATTTTCCCACGACTATGAGATCTACCTAGCCCAATCCAGAATTTACCACAAATCATGGATTTCATCTGTGTGGGGCTCACGAGCCCATTAGCCCACACAGCCTATCCCCGCCCAACATAGCCCATTTTGGCCCAAACCCATGATTCGCAAATTGGGCTTACCTCACGAGCGATTGCACGCCTGTGTGGTCTCAACCGTCATATTTTTAAATTTTTGGCATTTTGCCATTCTACAGTTACAATGGGGTGTTTACACACCAGTTTACGAGAAGAGCACAAATCTTCACGTACACCAACCAAGATTCAATCATGACCCAATGTCAGTCCTTTACTCGTTAGGGTAAAACACCCTCTTATTGACACTTAATCCAAAAACACCATCCTTATCTTAGTTGAATGAGGGCGACTTAAATCCTCCAAAACTGCCAACCAAAAGTGGTCACACGCTTTTATCGATTATCTGTACCACAAACAACGATCTCATTAACTGAGTTAGGCCATATAAGTGGCCTTAAATCGTGAACGATATCATATAGGAACATAATTAATATATGGCCTAAACCCCAAAAGTGAGGTAAATTGAACGTAGAGAACAGGGATTGTGACTACTTCAAACTACTTACAATCCACCACTCATCGAAGGAAACCTTAAAACCGCAACGAGTAACAAAATATGAGGAAAGAATCAACAGTTGGTAATTAAAGGATAAAAAGAAAAGTATTCAATTTTAAGAAGAAGAATAGAAGAGAACATGTTTAATTAAAAAGTGAGGAGTATAAACACTTTACCGATAGTCAGAACACTTGTAGCACTGGAACAACAATAAGTAGCGAAGAAAAGATTGGCGTAGAGAATGATACAATGAAAGGGTGATATTCGGCTAGGAGGTAGAAGGAGAAATAGCCTGGCAATAGTAAACCGATTGAAAGACAAAGAGGATATTCGGCCAAGAAAGCACAGATTGAGGAAGAAAAGAAGAAAGAAAAAGGAATGGAGAATCAAAAGCCGATAAGTGAAAGAAAGAAAGGAGAATTCGGCAGAGGAGGGAATCAAAATACTATTCGGCCAAAACCAAAAGAATAAAAGGGAAGAACAGAAAAGTAATCGAACAATCCCAAGAGATACACGAAAACTTAGTGAAAATTCAGCACCAAAAAGTAAAAAGAGGGAAACATTACCCAAAACCGAAATGAGAAGTATACCAAAATGAGCAGTATCCCCTTTGGCCGAATTTCCTGAGTATCAAAGTCCACATTCGGCACACTTCTCCTCTCCCCTCACTTCCCTTGATTTTCTCCTAAAATCTCTCCCCTTATCCCTAATTGAATTACTCCACCGATTTCTCCTCAACTTCCCCAACAACTCCATTCAAATTCTATTCAAACACCCCATAGCTGTGTTTTAGTCCAACTCCACTACCTACACAGCTCAAGCATCAAAATAACTACTCCATTGCGCAACCCAATACTTAAACCTCAGACCTCACAGTTACACAACACGCCACCTTGCCACAAGACCACAAGCTATTTTTGTGTCATAAAACAAGCACTATTATTAATAAGGGCTATATGCCAATGTCCAGATTCATTTAAGAGCAAAATTAAAAATTCTGCAGAAGCCAAGACTTGAACCCAGGCTTCTCAAACACTCTCATACACATCCAAATCACTAAGCCATTAAAGTAAACAAGCAATTTGTGTCATATCATGCAAAGTAATTAAAGACCTAAATTTTTGGGGCGTTACATTTTGACCAGACGGCAGTTCTTACAATATAGTAGTAAAAATATTATTTAATAGAAAGTAATAAATATTTGACATTATTAATAAATTCAAAATACCTCGACCTCAGCTACACAAGCAAAACTTTTTGACCTAGTTGTGTGAGTGAATTTCTATTTTTGCCTGTTGCTTGTTCCAACTCGTTCACGATCCTACAATATGAAATTATTATTACGTATATAGTAAATACTATAAACTGAAATAATTGTAAGAGTTTGGAAATACGTAATACCTCTCCTTTCATTGAATTCCAAAATCTAACCACATCTTCCCATTGGTACCTCAACATTCCTGGCGGGACATTTCGTAATTTCTCTTTGAAGGTTATTTTTGTCTTAAAATATTCTTTCTTTAAAGTACTTTTATGGTCTCTCCATCTTTTTCCTAATGCCTTCTTAACATAATTATCCAAGACCTCTAAAGCAAATATCTCCTACAAAAAGCACAAGTTTAGAAAGTAAATATAAATGAAACTTAAACCAAAGTATTATAAATTACATTCACGTTTTGTTGCCTTAATATTTTTGAGAGCTTGATTTTTGTTACTATCAAACATTTGATGCCATGACTCGTAGTTGATAGGCAACATATTGGCATTTCGTGCTATAATGCCCAAATATCCTGCTAAAAGTCGAGCTTCTGATCCAACAAGCTGACCAAGATTGTTTCTAGATACTTTGACACGCTCGACAGGATTTAACTCGTATAAATCTTTAAGTAGCGTACGTCTTCAACCTTTGCGCGTCTCATCACTTTCAGCTGAAAAATGGTATATTATAATATAAGAATTTGAAAAAAAATCAATAATAAAAGTAAACACGGATGTAAATTAAATTTAACATTACTTTGAATTTCTGCAAGTTCGTCAGGTGTATTCAAAACATTCGAAGATCCATTAGCAGTCTGTTGTTCACTATTTGTTTATTCCGAATTTGGAGTATTTTGAACAATACATAGATCTTGCAATCTTCTTCTAGGCATTTTATCTGTAATACACATAAAATAGTTGAAATTTTAGTAACTATTACAACAATAATAGTACATATAAAATAGTTGAAATGTTTAATAAGACCAAGATTTAAATTATGATTTACTGTCAAAGCTTGGAAAGCTTGGAAATTTACTATCAAATGATTTCCAAACTAAAGAATCTGCAAGATGCCTTAATAATCCATCATTGGTTCGTCCATCATGGTGCCACGTCATAGACTCGGCTGTCTTCGATGACATGAAAAACCTTTAAAGCCTTGGTATTAGCGGAAAATATCGTAAAATCTTAATTGGCTTCTTCCTTGACTGTGCATCATTTTCATCCTCATTCACATCTTCTGTATTTCTATTCATCTAATGAGATTTACCACATACATGACAAGACTGTTGGTTTTTCTGATCACCCCAATGCAACATGCAGTTATTTGGGCAACTATAAATTTTGTTGTACCCAAGGCCTAAATCTTTTATCAGTTTCTTCATATCTTTGCATGAATGAGTGATTTTTGCAAATAGAAACATATCTCTCAAAAACTCTAACAGCATTGTCAAAGAGTTTCTGGTCCACCCTCCCAAACATTTTAATTGAAAAAGACGAATATAGAAGGACATTTTTGAAAATTTTGATCCCTCATAAAGTTCTTCATTCATTTCATTAAGTAACGTGTAGAACTTTGCCGCTTTTTCATTCGGATCTTCATCAGGTACACTTCTTCCTGTTTCGGTAAAAGCATTTCCACCAAGATTACAATCATCAGATGCAACAAAGTCAGGTGGAAACAATTGCAAATCATGACTGCACATATTAAATGCATCTCGTAACATACCTTCCATGTCATCTTCTCTAACAGAGTGATGATAAGCACTATGAGGATAAGCCGGATTAATCGTTGAAGAGGTTCTACTAGGTGTGCACTCTCCATGGAAAATCCATTTTTATACCCCTAAATAAACCCATCAACAATTAGATGTTTGTAGACGACTTCACGAAAATGGCAATTAATGTTGCCACACTTCTTACACAGGTAAAGAATCATACTCTCTTGGCTTGCATTTTGAAATGCAAAATTTAGAAAAGTTTGTACTCCATTTCGATAGTCGTTGGTTATCCTTGACAAATTCATCCAAGACCGGTCCATTTCGTAGTTCTTGAAGTCTAAAGTTGACAATAATTTACACGGGTAAGTTGTTTATTTACAAGTATAAATAAGTTATGTAAATTATGATATGATATATATTTATGTATTATGTAAGTTATGTAAGTTATGATATGATATATATAAGTAAAATAATAATATAAATGTTTAGTTTTTGGAATTAAGATAATTCATATTTTGATAAATATAAATTAAGAACAAAATAAGTTGAAATCAAATGTAAGTTCGAATTTCAAGTAATAATACAAAGTTGTTTTCAAAGTTCGAATTTCGTTCTCTCTTTAAGTGTGCAATGTGTATATATACAAATATTATGAAATCAAATGTAAATATAAACAATAATTAATATAACATTAGTTACCATAAATTGAAATATGAACATAAATAAAACTGTTTAATATAATTAAATACAATATCAAAATAATTAATATAGCTAAAATAATAATAATTTTAAATTTCAAACTTAAAATATTATGTTTTATACTCCCCTGATTAATTGGGTTCATTAAATGTAAATACATGTAATTTTGACTTAACAAGAAAGCAATCAGCCTAAGTGGAAAGCAAATTTCCACAAATTCCATAAGAGAAATTATGACATTAAAATGTAAATAGCAAAAATATGGAATAAATTGTATTAATTTTAACAAAAAATTCCTATTAGTCTCTGGCCAAATTTTAAAAGAATTGTAGTTGGCAATTTCTTTTCTTTTCTTTTTTAAATCTATATTAGTAAATTTTAAAATAAATTTACGACGATCCTAAAATTCCATATTAATAACTGGCAAAATTATGATAAAAAATTATCAATTTACAATAAAAACGGGTGCAAATAGTTAAAGAATAAAATATTTCTGCAATTATTAGACATTAAATTGACATTTAACCAATTAATGCATATTTATCTATTCAATGCCTAAATAATTTAAATATTAAAACGTTATGTTGGTTGACACGAGAGAGTTATCTAATGTAATTGTAGTAGTTCTCCGCCCCCCCCCCCTTTAAAATGTTGTTTTCATAAATAAATAAAGAAAGAATATTGAGTTCTATTAAAAAGTAAAACAAAAATGAGACATATCCTTTTTGCTTGTCATTATTAGGATATTTGGTTTTTATGTTAGAATTGGTGTCACTTGACTTGTGAGATCAACTCAGTAAGTAATAATAATATAGATGCAAAATTCAAAAGTTGGGCATGAGCTACCAAGAAAGAAAGTGAAACACCCAATTACATGGGAAAAAACCCATAGTTTTACCTTATTTTCAATTTGAACCAGACTATTTAGATTGTAGCAAAACCAGCCTGATTTTAAAAAAAAAGGAAAGCCAAGTCTGTAATCCATGGCTAATGTACTGCTTCCTCGTAACTAACTCCATGATATTAGTTATGCTAGGCCAAGCACAAAAGTGCACTTTTTTAAGCCAAAAGGCAAGCATTTATCTTTTACTTAAGGAACTGAAAAGCCCAACCATCTTGACATCATGGCATTAATTTCATAGTGAAGGCACTATTAGAACATATGGTATTAAAAAAACAAATAGAATAACTGAAAAAGAGGGAAAAGGGGATAAGAAGAAACCTGTCGAAGGAAAGCTTCTTTTGCTCTGAAAGATGCCTCTAAAAATTCAGCTTCTTTCTTTAGCTTCCTTATTCTCTCCAGGTCAGAACAAGCAGCTTGTAATTGCTCTTTCTCGGCCGATGAACTTGAAACATGCAACTCTTGAAGCTAGTTTTCCAACCTTTTCAGAGCTTCTTCAACACTCTCTAATGCCTGAAAACAACATAATGTCATTGCAAATTAGAACCATTCAGAAATTTTAAAATAAAGACACATTAGGATTGCAGGACCTATGAGAACAACAGTTCTTTTCCTCTTAGGATCCATAAAAAAAGGACAAGCGCTAATAGCAAATATGCTAAAGCATATAGTACCAGCATAGGCACAGTAGCAATTTGCAAACTACATGTAATTTACTTTCAAATGAATCTAATTTCAAAGGGAGGAGGAACCTTATCAAACGAATCTGATTCTTTCTCAATTGCTAATCTAGTTCTACCAACAACACTAGTCTCAACGATTTCCCTTCTGCATCATATTTTCTCAAGTATAGTCAGCAATCAGCAATCATAAAATATAAAGCACGATTGTCCAATAAATGCAAGACTAATATGACATGAGATTGAGAAGCATGTAATAAACATGACATCCAATGACTAACCGCATCATTTTTGCACAACACCAAAAATAAATAAAATGACAAACATAAAAGAAAAGTATCCCTATTAGATAACTTTCTCTTCCCTTCTAAAACACTTTGGCACTACACTAAAATAGGCTTTTAGCGGCGCTTTTTTTAGGAAGCGCCGCAAATAATTTTAGCGGCGCTTTAAGAAGCACCGCAAAAAACGCCGCTAATGACTGCGTCGCTAACTTTAGCGACGTTTCTAGAAATAGAAGCCGCTAAAGACCAAAACCTTTAGTGGTGCTTTCACCAACAAACGCTGCTAAAGACCATGACATTTAGTGGCGGTTTTTTTAAAAACGCCACTAATTTTGGCAGATTTGTAAAGAAATTTTTTTATATTTTCATCCCTCTTGTAAAAACAAATCAGAAGAAACCAAATCTAAACCAACCGAAAGCAATAAATCTATATAATATTTAAAACTAAACGAATAATAAATATCGATAAATAAAATAAAATTCGTATTATTCTTACAAAAATGTTAAAAGTTAAAATGATAATTAAAAGTCAAAATTGAAGTATATTTACACGATAGTCTAAAACGGCGGCTGTTGCAACTGCTGAAACATCTTCATCATACTCTGAAGCTGCTGCTCGAGTTCATCGTGCTTTTTATGCTGCTCTGCTTCCCTCGCTGCAGCCTCTACTTCCCTCGCTGCCGCATCTGCTTTAAGCTGTTGCTGGAGTTCTTCATACTTTCGTTGAACTTCGTTGAACCTCAGCTTCTCTCGCTGCTGTATCTGCTTTAAGTTGTAGCTGGAGTTCTTCATATCTTTTTTGAACCTTAGCTTATCTCGATGTTGCCTCCGCTTTAAGTTGTGTAATTTTCTCAATTGTTGTCGTTTGCATCTGAGCAATCTGGTCTCTTAACTTCTGAACTTCAGCTTGAGCCTGACTCCCCGAAGGCATGTATTGTTGCGAGCTGGATCCAAAATATTGGGATGGGTTAACAAAAGATCCTTGAAATCGAACCCGACCATACCTTTCAAGACCTAAAACTTCAGTGATAATCCGGTTATCAATGTCGTCAATATGAACAGAACTATCACTAGAAGCAATCGCTTTGTACTCCGCCTTTTTATCATTTATTTTTTCCTAAAAAATAAATCACATAGTTAGGAACGCAATATATATTAAAAAACAAATGCAACATAACTTGACAATATTTGCATTACAGCAAATGAAATAAACCATTAGAAAATAAACACCATAAATAATTAAAACAAGTCAAATTATATTAAGCAAACTTACCATAATTTCTGCAGCTTCAGGAGTCATAGGGTTTCCATCTTTCTTCCTATGTGTAATGTCAAAAAGTTGAAGGCGTCCAACTTTTGACCGGACGATAGTTCCTACAATACAAGAGTAAAAATATTATTTGATAGGAAGTAATAAATATCTGCCAGTATTAAAAAATTCAAAATACCTCAGCCTGAGCTACACACGCAAAACTTTTTGACCTAGCTGTGTGAGTGAATTTTTGTTTTTGCCTACTACTTTTTCCAACTCGTTCATGATCCTACGTTATGAAATTATTAGTACGTTAATTAGTAAATACTATACACCAAAATAATTACAATATTTTATAAGTTACACATATCTCTCCTTTCTTCGAAGTCCAAAATCTAACGACTTCTTCCCACTGGTACCTCAGCACTCCTGGCGGGACATTTTGTAATTTTTCGTCGAGTGTTGTTTTTGTCTTAAAATAGTCTTTCTTTAAAGTGATCTTATGGTCTCTCCATCTTTTTCCCAATGCCTTCTTTACATAAGCATCGGAGACCTCTAGAGCAAATCTCACCTACAAAAAACACAACTTAAGAAAGTAAATGTAAACGAAACTTAAACCCAAGTATTATAAATGACATACACATTTTGTTACCTTAATGTTATCGAGAGCTTGGTTCTTGTTAATCTCGGGCACTTTATGCCATGACTCGAAGTTAATTGGTATCATATTTGCATTCCATGCTAGAATGCCCATGTATCCTGCTAAAAGGCGAGCTTCTGATCCAACAGGCTGACCAAAGCTATTACTGGATACTTGGACACGCTCGACTGTATCTAGCTCGTATAAATCCCTCAGTAGCGTACGTTCGCGAACTCTCCGCGTCCCACCAATTTCAGCTGAAAAATAAAAGTATTGTAATATAAGAAAATTTTAAAACAAATAAACAATAAGTCAACACTCATGTAAATTAAATGTTAAATTACTTTGAACTTCTATAGGTTCCTCGGGTGTAACCGGAACATTCGAAGATCCAATAGCAGTCTGTTGTTCAGTGCTGTTTGTTTCCGTCGAGTTTGGAATGCCTTGAACAATGCGGTGCTCTCGCACTTTTCTTCTAAGCATTTTATCTGCAATACAAATAAATTAGTTGAAAACTTAGTTTACAATTACAACAATAATAGCACATATAAAATAGTTGAAATATATAAAAAGACCAATATTTATATTATGATATTATATATAATTAAATAATCGTAAAAGCTTACTACATTATAATTCATAAATATCTTCATCCGTATCCTGGCAGACCCATTGAAATTGTGTACTAGTACTAGGGATGTTTTCGTTTAAGTTCTGTTCTGGAAATGGCAAAGTTTGTGTTCTGTCGTCAATGCCATCTCTACTTCCACTACCCATGTTAAACAAGTCTCTAGGGATGCTACGGAGTACAACCTACCAACCCTCATCAGTTGGATCTTTTGAGTAAAAAACTTGTTTGACTTGAGAAGAAAATACATACGGCTCATCAATCAATTGTTGTCCTGTGTGAATCAATCGAGCGAAGTTCACCATTGTGAAACCAAATTGATCTTGCTTGATTCCACGAGCAGTACTAACATCGGCCCAATCACCTTGAAATAAGACAACTTTCCATTTTCCGTAGTAATCCAACTCAATTATGTCAGTAAGAAGTCCGAAATATTCCACATTTCCCTCGACAGGATTATTGTCCCTAGCACTAGCATAACTTGTAATTGAGGAATTAACAACTATTCCACAATTTTGCGTTCTCCTCAATCTCTCGCGATATTTTGTATGAAATCTGAATTCGTTTATGAGGAATGCACTATATCTTTTAATCACCCGATTTGGACCTTGGGAAAGCCATTTAACTTCGTTGGTGACATTCTTCCCACTCCAAACCTATTGAATGGAAAGTAAACTGAGTAATTAAAAATGTTATGAGTAAACATTATTATTTCTCAGTGAAAGCTCCAATTGCATACCGTTTGGCTTAACCATTCATGAAAAGATTCTGTGAACAACTTATTGATATCTCAATGTTGTGTTCTTCGGGAGCGCGAACGAGATCTCAATATTTGTTTGTACTCACTATGTTAAAAATATGTTCAGTTTGTTAGAATATAAACAATTTTTATTTGATGAATATTTATCAAATTTCTAGAACTTACTTGCGTAAAGATTCCATTGATTAGTGGTGAAACAGAACATATCGATGTGCTTGTACCCACGATAAATCATCTAATTCTACAATTTCAACTTTACCGATTGGTTCTCCAAAAATTTGGAATAAATAAGTATCGGTAAAATTATGATCCGTGAGTCCAACATTTCTATTTGGTCTGTTCAACCTTGTTTCAACATCTTCCAAATAACTTGAACAGAAGGTCATACATTCCTCTGCCAAGTAGCCTTCAGCAATCGATCCTTCTGGATAACGCTTGTTGTGGCAGTAAGACTTTAATTTGGATAGGAACCTAAACACGATATACAACATTATCAAAAGTTGTAACTAAAAGCATATAGGTGAATGAATAAAAATTTTAAAAATTATAATTAACACCTTTCTATGGGATACATCCATCGATAGAAAATGGGTCCACCAAGAATTACTTCATGCAGGAGATGGATTATCAAGTGAACCATAATAGTGAAGAAGGAAGGTGGGAAGATTTTCTTCATGTTGTATAAAGTCAAAGCGGCTCGATCCTGTACCTTCTGAAGTTCTTGAACATCCAAAACTTTGCCTCAAATAGCTTTCATTATATTGGATAGTTCAATTATACAAGACGTCACCTTCTTCGAAATACAACATCGTAGAGCAACTGGCAGTAAATCTTGCATCAAGATGTGATAGTCATGTGATTTTAGCGAATATAGTCTTCGATCTTTAACACTAACACATTGAGATATATTTGATGCATACACATCTGGAACCTTTATATCCTTCAACATCATGCAGAACATTTTTTTCTCCGTCTTCGACATTGAGAAAATAGAAGGCGACAACCGATATTTCCCATTCGGAAGTGGATTCGGATGAAGATCAGGTCAAATTCCCATCTGAACTAAATCAAGTTGACTCTGAAGATTGTCTTTTGATTTTCGATCTATATTTAAAATTGTACCGACAATGTTCTCGCAGACATTTTTCTCAATATGCATAACATCAAGATTGTGTCGTAAAAGGTGGTGCTCCCAATAAGGTAACTCAAAAAAAATACTTCTTTTTTTCCACAAGTCTGCCTCATTAGGATCATCCTCTTCATCGGAGTCATCATCAGCTTCATCATTTGATCTTCTATTTCTTTGCGTGTTTGCCGATTGGTTCATCTTCCCATAACTGAAATTCATATCTTCCAACATTAACAAGATTTCAGATCCACTTGTCTGCGAAGAAGCTTCTCTAAACTCTTCAGTGCCGTCAAATGCTGAACTCTAAAATCTAAATCTATGATTTTTCGGTAACCACTGACGGTGCCCCATGTAAGAGAACTTCTTCCCATTGTATAACCATTACGAACATGTTTGTGCAGCACGACAAGGACACGCATAACGACCCTTAGTACTCCAACCAGATAAATTGACATAAGCGGGGAAGTCATTAATGGTCCACATCAAAGCTGCACGTAAATTAAAGTTCTCTTTTCTCAGCACATCATATGTCTCTACACCAGCCCATAATTGTTTTAACTCTTCAATAAGTGGCTGTAAATAAATGTCGATATCATTCTCGAGCCCTTTCTCTCCAGGGATAATCATAGATAAGATAAGGGAAGATTGCTTCATGCAAATCCACGGAGGCAGATTGTAAGGAACAAGCACTACTGGCCAAGTACTGTATGCAGTACTCATGATCTTGTAAGGATTAAATCCATCAGATGCTAGGCCAAGCCTCACACTCCTAGGATCGCTTGAAAAGCTTGAAAATTTATTGTCAAATGATTTCCAAGCTAAAGAATCTGTCGGATGCCTTAATAATCCATCATCGGTTCGTCCATCATGGTGCCACGTCATTGACTCCGCTGTCTTCGACGACATGAAAAGCCTTTGAAGCCTTGGTATCAGCGAAAAATATCGCAAAATCTTGACCGGCTTCTTTATTGGCTGTGCATCATTTTCATCGTCGTTTCCATCTTCTGTATTTTGTTTTTATTTATCCAACGTGATTGGCCGCATACATAACAACACTGTGGTTTCTCCGATCGCCCCAATACAACATGCAATCATTCAAGCAACTATGGATTTTGTTGTACCCAAGACCTAAATCTTTTATCATTTTCTTCATATCTTTGCATGATCGAGAGATTTTTGCAAATGGAAACATCTCTCTCAAAAACTCTAACAGCATTGTCAAAGAGTTCCCGTTCCACCCTCCCAAACATTTTAACTGGAAAAGATGAATACAAAAAGACATTTTTGTGAATTTTGATCCCTCATATAGTTCTTTGTTCATCTCATTAAGTAGCGCGTAGAACTTCGCCGCTTCTCCATTCGGCTCTTCATGAGGTACACTTGTTCCCGGTTCGGTAAAAGCATTTGCACCAACATTACAATCATCAAATTCCACAAAGTCGGCTGGGAACGACTGAAAACCATGACTGTGCATATTAAATGCATCCCGCAACATACCTTCCATGTCATCCCCTCTAACGGACTGATGGCAGGACCAAGATAAGATACATCCATCGTTGAAGAAGAAGTACTAGGCGGGCATTCTCCATGAAAAAGCCATTGTTTATAACCCCAAACAAACCCATCAAAAATTAAATGCTCGTATACAACTTCACGATAATGCCAGTTTGTGTTGACACACTTGTTACACGGGCAAAGAATCATGTTCTCTTGGCTTGCATATTGAAATGCAAAATTTAGAAAACTCTGTACTCCATTTCAATAACCGTTGCTTACCCTTGACAAATTCATCCAAGACCGGTCCATTTCTTAATTCTTGAAGTCTGATCTTGACAATAAATCGCACGGGTTTAGGATTTAGGAATAAGTATAATTAAGCTATGTAAGTTATGTAAGTTATATAAGTTGTGTATAATGTAAGTTATGAAAGTTATGTATTATGTAAGTTATGTATTATGTAAGTTATTTAAGTTGTGTATTATGTAAGTCATGTAGGCTATGTATTATGTAAGTTATGAAAGTTTCATATAAGTGATTAAATATGTATTATGTAATTTATTTAAGTTATGTAAGTTGTGTATTATGCTAGTCATGTAGGCTATGTATTATGTAAGTTATGAAAGTTATATATAAGTTATTAAAAATATATATAAATTTTTAATATATATATTAAAAATGTATATAAATATTAATAAGTTATTAAGTTATATATTAAAAATTTATAAGTTATGTAAATTATGAACTCATAAGATTTAATTTCTCTATAAAGTTATGCATGATATAATAATCGTGGAATTGTATGTCTATATAATTTATTTGGGTGAAAAAAAATTGAAAATTTAAGTGGAATTGCAATTTGAAATCCTAAAGTTAGCATGGGTTTTTAGAACATAGTAAACCTCATACTATTATTGCTCTAAACCTTTTTTTTTTTAGGATACAATTCTGCATCTTGCATGCAGTCGATTACTAGTACATTTTTCTTTGGGTTGTATAAACAGATTGATATCCTTATTTTACTTTATTTTATTACAATTGCGGATATATATTTATATTTTAAAAACTGTTCAGCATTAATATAAAATAAGTGTTAGTGCAATCGTAAGATACATTGTATTCTGAAAAAAAAGTATGCAAGTTTTGAATCTTGATAGAATTTTTCTGAATATTACCTTGGTCCGAACAAAGCTGATCTCGAATGGTAAAAAGAAAGAAAATACTTGTGACTATACCAACAAAAATAAAGAGTCAAACTATAGTAAAAACAAATAAAATCTATAAATTGAGACAAAGGACTGTTTTCTTTAAAACTTTGATTATGAAATTAAAACATCATCCCAAACACCTTTTACTCGCTTT
The DNA here is from genome assembly GCF_007990345.1 of Gossypium hirsutum. NCBI lineage: Eukaryota > Viridiplantae > Streptophyta > Magnoliopsida > Malvales > Malvaceae > Gossypium > Gossypium hirsutum. The sequence continues at coordinate 55,159,940 of NC_053442.1, forward strand.
TCTTATTTAAAAAAAATACTAAGAAGTAAATAAGAGGTCTTAAATCTCTGAGTAATTGAATTCGAGTCTCGCTTTTAATAATTACGATGTGTGGGTTTTTAGTCCAACATGTGTATGCCAACTTTTCTTTTTCGATTTTCATTCAGTTTCTTTTTTTTTTATTCTTCATTTGTTGTGTTTTGTACTATTATATTTGTTCTAAAATATTTATAATATACCAAAATATCTAAGCCAAGAAATTCTATGATTAAAGACTTAAAAAGAGTCCAAGACCAAACGGCAGGAATTAAAACATTAAACTATTTTATTTTGTATATTTGTTATTTAAATACAACAGAAGATGGAATTGCAATTTGTATACTTTTATTTACTTTCTTTGGCTTATGCAAGTCTTATTTGATTTGAAGTATAAACCAGTAGCAACTACTATTCTTCAAGAGTTTTATTGTTTCAGTTCCTTTCTAACCATTATATATTATTATAATATGACCAACCAAAACATCTTTAATTATTGAATTCTTTATAATCTACAACTTAGAAAAATAATTTTATTTCCTTTTTCTTTAATTGGCAGGGTGTAGGGTGCAGGGGCAAAATATATAATTTTAAAACATTAAGTATAAAAAGTTCAATTAGAAAACCTGGATTTCGCGCAAATGTCGAGTACATATCTTACTTTTTTAATGAATATATAGAAGGACAAAAAAAGGTTCAAAGTTGTCCTAAAAAAGGTTCAAAGTTGCCCTAAAATAAATTTACAGCAAGCAGCAAACAGTATGCATATGGCAAATACATTCAATCAGCATGCCAGTACCAACGACATTCATTTTTAAACCCGCAAATATCAATGCGTTTCAAAATTAAATTTCATATTTAAACAGTCCAAAAACAAATGCCCGACTAGAAACTAACCGACGATGACGGCCGTAGTAGTCCGACGGTGACGGAGATGCTCGAGCTTCTAATGTTTGCGCAGCAGGTAGTCGGCCCGGACAAAGACAACGGCGAATGGGATGGTCGATTTTTCAGATGGCGCAAATTGAATGGGTTTGGGGTTAGGGATTTACTGAATTAATCTAGAATTGGGGGAAATGGGGAAAATTTGGGATTTCGGGTTTAAGTGTGGAATGATATGGCTGGAGAGAAAACGACGATGTTTTCGTCTACCCATTTGTGGCGTTTCTAGCTAAAACGCCACTAAACCCTAAACAAAACGCGGAAAGTCAAATTATTTTTGCGGCGTTTTTTTATAAATTGATTTACTTTTTGCGGCGTTTTTTTGAAAAACGCCGCTATTTCATTTTGAACAAAATGGCGCCGTTTTGCTATGCAAATATTTTTTTTCTATTTTTTTATAATTTTATTTATTTTTTGCGGTGTTTTTATAGAAAACGCCGCTATTGCTTATTTTTCGCGGCGTTTTTTACAAAATCGCCGCAAAATATTATTTCATTTTGAATAAAATGACGTCGTTTTGCTATGCACAAACTTTTTTTATTTTGTTTTTTAAATTGATTTATTTTTTGCGGCGTTTTTATGGAAAATGCCGCTATTTCATTTTGAACAAAATGACGCCGTTTTCCTATGCAAATAATTTTTTTATTTTTTATAATTTTATTTATATTTTGCGGCGTTTTTATAGAAACGCCGCAAAATATTATTTCATTTTGAACAAAATGACGCCGTTTTGCTATTTTGTTTCTATAAATTGATTTATTTTTGCGACGTTCGCCGCTATTGGTTATCTTTTGCGGCGTTTTCATAGAAACGCCGCAAAATATTATTTCATTTTGAACAAAATGACGTCGTTTTACTATGCTAAATTTTTTTTTGTTTTTTATAAATTTATTTTTTATAAAATAATTGTATAAAATTTTATCATTTAACAAATCTCAAGTAAACCTTAACCTTAAACCCTAAATTAACCATTCAATACATATAAAGTCTATCTATTATATATCTCTTAAATAATTTAAACTATACTCATAATTTCAATATATTTGATTTATTATTATCTCTTTTACAACTATATAAGAACATATTTAAAATATAAATTAAAAAAATAATTAAGCTAAACTCAAAACCTTAACTCGACCCCTGAATCTCTAAACCTTAAATCTCTAAAACCTAAACCCCTAACGTCTAACCCCTAAACCCCTAACCCCTAAACCTTAAATCTCAACCCTTAAACCATAATCCCTAATCCATAATCCCTAGACCCATACTCCCTAAACCTTAAAATATGAACTCCTAAACCGGCCTTAAATCTTAAATAAATCATATACCCTAAACCAAAAACCCTAAACAAATTTATTATTATCTCTTTTACAATTATATAAGAACATATTTCAAATATAAATTAAAAAAATTAATCTAAACACCCAAAATCCTAACTCGACCCTTGAATCCTTAAACCCTAAATTCCTAACTCTTAACCCCAAACGTCTAACCCTAAACTCCTAACCCTCTAACCCTTAAACCTTAAATCTCAACCCTTAAACCATAATCCCTAATCCATAATCCCTAAACCTATACTCCATATACCTTAAAAACGTAACTCCTAAACTGGCATTAAATCTTAAATAAATCATAGACCCAAAACCAAAAACCCTATGTTTTTTTTGCGGCGCTTTACCAAAAACGCCGCTAAATACCTGAGCATTAGCAGTGCTTTCCTAAAAACGCCGTTAAATCCCCGAAAGCTCAGACAACGGCGTCGTTGGGCTTATGTCTTTTTGCGGTGCTTTCTCAAAAACGCCGCTAAAGCCCTAAGCATTAGCGGCGCTTCCTAAAAAACGCCACTAAATCAGCGAAAGCTCAAAAAACAGCATCGTTAGGCTTAGTTTATTTAGCGGCGCTTCCCCAAAAAGTCGCTAAAGCCCTGAACATTAGCGGTGCTTTCTAAAAAACGCCGCTACATCCCCGAAAGCCCAGAAAACGGGGTCGTTGGGCTTAGGTTTTTTTTTGCGGCGCTTTATCAAAACACTGTTAAAGCCCTAGAAATTAGCGGCGCTTTCCTAAAAACGCCGCTAAATCCCCGAAAGCTCAGAAAACGGCGTCATTGGGCTTAGGTTTTTTGCGGCACTTTCTGAAAAACGCTGCTAATGCTTATTTTCAGCGGCGCTTTCCATAAAGCGCCGCTAAAAGCCTGTTTTGGTGTAGTGTGGTTATTTTTCCCTTCTAAAAAACAAATCAAGACACGAGAACAAACCTTCAATATCGATTTCAAGGCTGCCGATTTGGGGAAAAATAGTTGGGCTGTTGATTTCGAGTGGAACTTAGGGATTTCGAGGGGGGAAAAGAATAAGGAGAAAAAGTTGGGGAAAAAAGTAGAGGAAAAAAGGTTGGGCTACAAATTTTAAGTGAAATTTTAGGATTTCAGATTGGGGAAAAAGGGTGAAATGAAATTCAGAAGAAGGGGGAAAGGAATAAGGTTCATCGGGTTTATTGGTTGGGTAAAATGGAAGAGAGCAAAACGACGACGTTTTGCCTTAAAGAAATCAACCTTTGTGGCATTTATCAACAAGCGCCGCTAAATCCCTACATATTGCGGCGTTTGACCAAAAATACCACTTAAAACCTACAAAAACGACGTCGTTTTGATTAAAACAAAATAACATTTTGCGGCGTTTTTTGGTAGCGCCACTAAATCCCAACCTATTCGGCGTTTTGACGAAAACGCCACTAAAAAATCAAATAACACGGCTCCGTTTTGATTAAAAATAAATTAACCTTTTGCGGTGTTTTTCACCTTGCGCCGCTAAATCCCGACCTATTGCGGCGTTTTACCAAAAACACCACTAAAAAATCAAATAAAAAGGCGCCGTTTTGATAAAAACAGAATAACTTTTTGCGGCGTTTTTGGTGAAACGCCGCTACAGCCCAACATATTGCGGTATTTCACTAAAAACGCCACTAAGAAATCCAATAAAACGGCCCCGTTTTTGTTAAAACAAAATGATTTTTGCGGAGTTTTTAGAAAAATGCCGATATTGCTTACTTTTTGCGGCGTTTATGAAAAAAACGCCGCTAATGCCTTTGATACTACTAAATATTTAAAGATTCAATCCAATTTTCTTCTTTGTTTCTATATTTGAAAGGTTTAATTATTTCTTAAATTCCTTTAAATTAAATTTGTTTCGTTCCACACTATATATTTAATTTGTAAAATTTTATAATTGTGTATGAAAATAATTTTTAAATAATATGAAAACTCGAGCTAGATATGATGTTATGATAGAATCGAACAAATTAGAAGGATCAAATCAATCCGAAAGAAGTTCATGGTTGGTTAATAGAAAGGATAATTTTATTCCTTTGACTCTTGATTTACTTGAAGTATTCGTGTTTGAACTTGTTTCTAACACGAGCACGAACATATGACATTCTAAGAACCCTACAAATAAGGGTGAAAAGGGCTTGATTAAAAAGCACTAATTAATCTAAACCCTAAACCCCTAACTCATATCCCTTAAACCCTAAATCATAAAACATAAATCCTGAACCATAAACCCTTAAACCCCAACCCTTAAACCCTAAACCGTAAACCATAATCCATAATCCATAAACCTTAAAATAGTAACTCCTAAACCTTAAACCCTAAACCATAATCCCTAAACCCATAATCCATGAACCTTAAAATAGTAACTCCTAAACCTTAAACCCTAAACCATATACCCTAAACCCTAAACCCTAAACTATAATGATAATTAATTCAATATTTTAAAATTAATACTATCTCTTTATGATTATATAAGAAATTATTTAATATAAAATTAAAAAACAATCAATCGTGTACCCAAAAAACTTTAAAATTATTTTAAATAATAGTATTTTAATTTTTTTCATTTTTAACAAATATTTTTCTATATTTTTACTTTCAATTTTTTTCTACGTGTCATTTTTTTGAAGAATTTAAATATTCAATTTAAAATAAATTGTATTTTAAATAATATAAATAAACCAATACAGATAAAATGTCTTTTGCGACGTTTTTCAAAAAGCGCCGCTAATGGTCGACCTATAGCAGCGTTTTTAAAAAAGGGCTGCTAATGCCTCTAAAGCTTAACATAAAATGACGGCGTTGTGCTTAATATTTTTGAAAAACGCCGCTAAAAGGTCGACCATTAGCGGCGTTTTTTAAATAGCGCCGCTAATGCCACTAAAGCTCGACGCGTTACAGTTATTTTTTGCGGCGTTTTTCAAAAAGCGCCACTAATGCTCGATCTATAGTGACGTTTTTTATCCAAACGCCGCTAAAAATGACGCTAAAAACCTATTTTGCTGTATTGGCTTGTTACTTGTTTTTCTTTCCTTGCAATGTCTTGATGCATAATACATGTTGCCTTAACAGGAAATGTTTTGTTTGTTCAGGATTATGACGTAAATATATTGATGGTAGTTGAGAAAAGTGATTTTTTTTATAATATTAGATCATGGTGGATGAAATTACTAATAGTTAATTACTTATTGATGTAAATGGTTAGTGATGCTTGTGTGACGTTAGTTAGAACCCTTGATGGTTAAATATATGTATATGTATATGAATTAACTCATAAGCTTTCTTGTTAACAACTTTCAATGGTTTTTCAATTTAGTAGTTCAACCTAAATGATTGAATAGTCTTGTAAATAATTATTAAATTGGTTTAATTATTTAATTTTCTTTATAAATGTATAAATAAAGTTGAAGTATGTTAAAAATTAATAAAACCCGTTTTACCGAATCGAATTAAAATCACCAAATTTAGATATTTCAGTTTTTAGCTATTATGTTTATGATTTTAGTTTCAAAAGTAAAAGATGGAATGTAACGATTTGATTCAATTTCTATATAAAAATTAAACCAACCAAAACTAAATGGATCACATTTTTTATCTTATAAAGATTATTTCGTATAATGAAATGGTTAAATGGTGATTTGAAAAATGAATTAACGCTCAATATTAGAAGTGTTGAAAGATATTCTAGGTAGTGAATAGAATTGCACTGCACGTCACTAAATCAGCGGAGGCACCTTCAAAAAAAGAAAAGTTCTAATGTTGTCATGTTATTTTATGTAAACTAGCAAATACAAATAAAATGGAGTAGAAAATGCTAGGTAAACAACATTATTATGATCTATCTCCAAAAGAATTCTTTGACAGATTCTTGCCATGATAGCTCAAGCGTAAGCATCACCAAAATAGCAGCTAGCCCCCATGACGAACCCCCAATTCTGGACACCCACGTTGGATCTGGAGATGGAATTAGCCAGGCTTTACCTCCACTTGGCATCGATGACGATGACGATGACGATGTGGTCCTAATGGCAATTAGAAGCCCTGCTAAAACCATTGGAAGAACAAATCCAGAGCTCAATTTCAAATCATAATAACGCATCTCATGTTTCCTCCTAACGTACAATGGAGATAGAACCACTGCTGCAATCAGAGCCAATACCATGGCTACTCCTCGTGGCGATGCGTAAGTAGGCATAGCCATTGCTAGTTAGCTGCACTTTTTGTCTTTTGATGTCTTGCAAAATAAAGAAGCAACTTATATGATTAATCGGAGGTTATTTGATGTTGAATATATAGGTGGAAGAAAGATAAAATGAGTTAAGTAATCTAGTTGGAAAGCTTGTAAATTAGAGGACCAAAGTGATTAACAGCCGCCCAAAAAGTGAGAAAAGGTTAAAGGTGGAGGGGACTAAATTATGAGCAAACCTTAAGGAAAAAAGTGAAAAAGAAGGAATCTTTTCATCTAAATTGAAGCGTGTTCCTACATGACCATAAGCAATGCCAGCAGCTTTGATTTTTTTTCATTGGAATCTAGCTGTTCATGATTCAGATCCCTTTACCACATAATGCTGTACAATTCAATGTTTGGGATTGACGGGATCTTCCAATGAGTTTTAATTTATTTTTTTAAGTAAATTATAGAGTAAAAATTTAAATGTTGCATTTTTTTAAAAGTGGTTGTATTTTTATATATTTTGAATTTTTTACTTTTATTTTAAGAGATTTAGTCCATCTCCTTTTCAAGTCTAAAAATTTAAGTTTATTTTTAACATTATTAAAATTCTTCTATTAATTTGTTTGGTGTGACATTTTAAAATTAAAAAATAATAATTCATTTCATATTCATGTAACAAAAAAAATGGCATTGTATTGGATCTGAATTTAATAAAAAATTTTAATGGTGTTAACAAATTATAAAAAGTTCACACAAGCGTTTTAATTAGAATAAAGTATTTAGACTAACTAATGACATTATAAAAGTTGAGATACCAAATTATGTCAAAATTAAAATATAAAGATTAAATTATAAATTTGAACGGGCTACAAGGATTAAATTTAGAACTTAACCATTTTTATATAAATCCCAAAAAGGGTAGAGGATTAGAATTGATATTTGGCCATTAGCTTCTCATGAAAAAAGAAAAACAACACTTTCAAATTGATACCTAAACTATATCATTTTTCCATCTTGGTACCTAAAGTTCTTTTTATTATAAGTGGTACCTAAGCTACTTTTTTTCTCAAATTGGTACCTCTGTTAGTCAAACCGTTAAATCTATTTTTAAAAAAGCTTACCCAAAAATTAATACCAAACTATCTATTTTTTTTCTATTTTGGTACCTAATTTTTTTGGGGTCACTAGTGGTACCTAAATAATTCTTATATTACATATTTTACACAAAATGTTATATCTGTTAAAGATAATTGTAGCCAATAATAATTTGCACCGTCATATAAACTTAAAAAATATTTTCTTAATCATTTTCTTAGTTTTCTTTTACATTAATTTCTTTTTCTTTTTTTCTATTTGCTTTTTTTTCTTTCTTCTTCTTTTATAATGTATGGCAATATTAGTGATGTTCGAAATTCGCCCTCTTGAGGTCGAGATGTTGGCAATTAATTATATTTTTGAACTTCATTGCCTTCTTGCTTGACCTGACAAGATCAAAAAATTTATTTCATCAATTAGAATTGAATCGAGATGGCTGGTTGGACAAGAAACCGAATGAAGTACCAATTGGGAGATTGAATTGGTTGACTCACAAATCAATATAGTCTAGTTCAACCAAGCTAAAAATAATAATTGAACTGGTTTTCTCTTTTTTTAAATATTTTTTTATTTTTTTATGAATTTTTAATAATCTATTTGATTGAAATGAAAGAACTAATCAAATCGAGAATTGGTGGTCTGATCAGTTCGACCATTGGTCCGGTTTAAAAAAACAATATATACATAAAAGAGAAAATAATATTTTATCTTATTTTCCATGTGTTAGTTTTTAATTGGTTATTTTTTAAAAAAAATAGACATACCAATTTAACTAATGATTGAATTAACAGAGGTACTAACTTGGGAAAAAAAGTAGTTTAAGTACCACTTTTAACAAAAAAATATTTAGGTACTAAAATGGGAAATATGCATAGTTTAGGTACCAATTTATGGGTTAAGCTTATTTTTAAATAGATTTAGTGGTTTGACTAACAGAAGTACTAACTTGAGAAAAAAAAGTAGTTTAAGTACCACTTGTGACAGAAAAAAAAGTGTAGGTATCAATATGAAAAAAATAATATAATTTAAGTACCAAATTATGAGTTAAAAAAGCAATTAAAATTGGACAGGTTTTATAGTAGTATAGAATTAGTGTTTAATCAAGAGACATGATCTCCAACTTAAGTGATTTTTCATGCTTCTTTTTAGTGGAAAGTTTGCTAAGTGCTCATGTTATGGGCCGCAGTTCAAAGCCCATGACCATTGCACAAAAAGCGCCCCATAGAGGTTAACCTATTAAATAGGGCTCATTTGACCCACTTGAATTGACCCAATTCAAAGAACAAGTGACGAAGCTCATCTACTTAAAGCCTTGGTGACCTAGTGAAGCACTTATAGAAGATTGGGGCTACATTGGTAAATAGGAAAAGTAATCTTAGAAGATTGTAATCTGATAAGATTTGATTTCTTAATCTTGGGGATTATGTAAATCCCTTATTTGTAGATAGGCTTTGACCTCGTCCATCGATGTAAAGCTAGTTGTACCATTAGATTTGGAGGAACTCAACTATAAATAGAGAGTCTCCCCTCATTTGTAATCATCTATTGCATTCCATTCTTTAGTAAGTGAATACTAATTAAGAGAATTCACTCAAACACTTAGAGTGCTTTTGCTTTCTTGTGGCATATTATGTTCTTTCCAGCTCTTTTGTCTTTGAGTGTAGTATATTCGTTTGTAAACTTGTAATTTTTTTGAATAGATTATTTAATAAAATAAATTTATTAATATACTTTGTATAATTCTCCATATATGAATTTTGCACGCAAAGCAAAATGGAAGCAAATGTTGTTCATTGGATGTCTAATGTTAACTGATACTAAGTGGTATTAGTGGTCGAATCGTAATACAAAAAGACAACTTATATTAGTAGAGGAATCTAAAGATTTCCTTAGTCTAATTGGAAATTAGCAAATCAATTTAAAGACTAATTTGTCGTCTATCAAGTCCAATTGGAGAGATGCTTTGTCTTGGGCATCAGAGCAGATGACTCTTAGAAGATAAAGACATAGATGTGACTAACTAGACTGACAGTACATCGGACTGCACCTAAGAAGAATAGATCATGAATGCATTTATGGGTTTATTCAATTGTCACATTCATAATGTGACATACCTAAATCCTGAGTGGATGACGGGCTATGTATGTGTGACTTGTACACTTTGATGTAAGTAAAAGCCTAAGTTCGAATAGATAAGTAACTGAAAGCTGGTGTGTTGGGTGTATGACTTCTGCAGTATGTAGCATCATTAATAATAGTGGAATTCATAACCCGAGACATGGGTAAATGATATCCTCTTATTAGCATTACATTGTTGATGAAAAGTAAACGTGACTACGGGTCATTCGTCTTTGTGATGAATAACTTGATTACTCGTTGATAGTAATTTACTTTTCATGAAGGAAGATGTAATGGTTACCATAAGATAAAATAGAATTATATTGGAAGAACGTATATTATCCCAAGGAGATTGAGGATATCTTATGAGAGTTACACACTTATGATAAAGTCATTGGACAAGCACTGATCAAGTTGCTTTTGTAATGGTATGTTGTTGGGAAAGCTCAGTCACAATACTATAGTGGAATGACTTTGTGACTAAATGAGTTTATAATTAATAGGTAAAAAGTTGAAACTTAAATATAAATCATTTGAGACTCAATTGCATATGTCCAATTGGTCCCTCCACTAACTCGTTGAAACCAAAAATGAATTGCAGGATGAATAAAATGAACAAAAATTAATAGAAATGATAAAGTTAGAGAAATTTGTTACATTCAAAAATAAATGTGGTTTTCTCACTAAGTATGGAAATAACCTGAGAATTAATTTATGATTTTTCAAATTATTATTTTTAATTAATTAAATAATTCAAGTTCAAAAATAGATTTAAATTAATTGGTCATTGTGAATCCAATTGAATGTATAAAAATTAAATATATTTTATCATAGATTCTTTTATAGTAAAGTTGTCATAATTTTAACGAAATTAGAATTGGATTGAGAAATTTATTTATTTAAATTAATTAAGCAAATAATATTTAATTTGGGGAAAAAAATTTATTGGATTGGAATAAATTATAAAGTGATGGGTTAAAGTCCAGGAAGCACATATGATTGGACCTAGTACAAGAGAGGCCGAACTCACCTTATATGGAATATATGGGACGACAAAGCCTAGTATTTTCATCTAGATTTATCGCCCCTCTCCCTAAATAATAGGGAGTTAGAGATTTTTCCTATCAAAATAATATTATTTGTATTCTACCACTTCAACCAAGATTCAACCAACTCTCCCTATAAGTAGATGGCACTGGTAGGCTTCAAAACCCACCAACAGTAAGAGAAAAACACAAGTTTCTCTAAAGTTTTCAATATTTCTATTCTGATAGAAAGTAGTGGAAATTTATTTTAAGAATAAATTCTATTTTCAGAGAATTACAATTCTATCCGTTTCTATTTAAGAGAGATTTACTTTCCCACTGAAAGTAAAGAAAATATTTTTGGTCTGTATTTGATTCGATTTGTTCGATCCCACACTCGAAGCAATTCATGGGGCAAGAATAGCAAAGAAGATCAGGTCAAAAGTCGAGAACGATAAAGGATTCATCTATCCGAAAACACATGTACGAATTCGGTCTAAGGTTTATTGCTATAAATATCACAAACTGAGTTGGTTATCAAAATTTTTATTTTTCTTTGTGCAAGAAAATCGCTTTCGAGTAGGAATTTTTCCAACACAGACTTGTTCATATTGGAGAAAGCCGGAGGTAAACTTGGTCTCTTGATTAGAAAATCAACTAAGAAGTTCGAGACAGTAAATTTTGAAGAGGTCCTAACTATGGGAGTAGCACAAGTAGTGGAGCTACAAGTTGGTGAATGGAATGGTAAGGAAAATTTCAAGGTAATCCACTTAGATGGTTACGATCTTGTTCTTGTCTTGAACTTCCTTAATAGGATTAAGGCGTGTCTTTCTTATTTTTCCAATTACATTCATATATTTGATGATCCGCAACCACAATGTGTTATGTCGATAAAGCGAGACATAAGGGTTGGGACCAAGGTATTGTCGGTAATCGAGCTCGTAGATGATTTTTTGTATGAGAGGAATATCGACTTGGTAGAACGAAACCCATGAAGACCTCCTCAAAAATGCTAAAGGTGGAATAAATAGATATGAAGCTTGTTGAGTCATCAGTGGATCTACCACCTAAAACAGAGGTGGGTTGTGCATCAGACTTTGGGGAAAAGGTAGTATACAAATTGGGTAGTTGAGATAAGTACATGTTGTGAGCGAGGTACATCTCAAACACTTATCTAGTGTTTTTTATTTTGATTTACCGTTGGCTAGACAAAGATGAAGGGGCTATTGTAGAGTTTTGAAATAGGCAACCCGAAGGGCTTACAAACCAGATTTGGCAGGCAAACTCAAGGTTAACCCAATGTTCAATGTGGGTACGCCAAAGCCTAGTTGTGCAGATCAAGAGGATCCCGATCGAGGCAAGTCACAATAGGGGAAAGTAAGGGCGATGGGTTCTTGCGAAGGATATGCACCAACGAGTGAAATGTTTCATGCTAGGCGACGAAAAAAGCTAAGGCAAAGGTTTTTAAGGGTGAGACTACCCGATAGAAAGATTAGTTAAAAGCAGCCAAGGCATGGAGAATGTAATGGCCCAAATTCAAGGTTATCGGAATAGTGGTTTCCTAACCAAAAATCCGATTTAAAGATAAATTTATTTTAATATTTTTGCATAATATTAACATGATAGGAAAATCGTATGAAAATATCGATTGAAAAATTTTACCGATTTAGTGGTTATTTAGAAAAAGAAATTATTGAAGAAATTGGATAAAAATAAGGTATCGAGACCTCGATCTCATAAAACCAAGTCAAAAATATTTTTATAATTATTTATTAAATGTTATTTATAATGGTATTAAAATTTCGCTAGAAAATTTTAATGTTTGGGTAGTCAATTAAGTGAAAAGGACTAAATTGAAAAAGGTGTAAAAGTTACTAGAAGGATTAAATAGCTCAATTGTTAAATGAGGAGGGACATAAATTGTAAATAAGCCCAAAAGGAGATATTTTGGGCGGCATAAGCTGAGAAAAATCAGGAGAATTGAAGAATTAAGGGTAAAATTGGAATATTGCAAAATTTACTTTAAAAGTTAGGACTAAAGTGGAATTATCTAGATTTCTCTTTATTTTTCTGCATTCTCATCAGCCAAAAACGTCCTAAGGGTTTCTTCAAGCTGGGTTTTCATAATTTTTGCACCAAGTGAGTTAATCTTTTCCTTTTTCTTGTAATTTTTATGTTTCTAAGACTTTTACAACTAGGTCCTATTACTAAATTCATTAGTTTTTGATTTTATGAATGAAATTGAAAGTTGCTATGAATATGTGCTGGAATTTTATGATGAAATAGCATGAAATTGAAGCTTTAATTTTTTTATGAGATGATTTTATTAGGTAATTTCAATAGAAATTGATTTGTAGGACCTAATTGCGAAAAGGTTTGGAGTTAAAGTCTAGTACTAAAATTCTGATTTCCAAAGCTTAAAAAGTATTTTAAAGTGATGGGATAAAGTGTTAATTGAGAAAAAAATCAGCTCAATTGAGAGGTTAATTGAGCAGGGATGAAATTATCATTTATTGAAAGCTCAGGGAAAAATAGTAATTAACAACATGCACTAAAACAATTTTGGATAGCAGCAGTAGTCAAAATTTGAAAAATCACCAAAATTGTAGAGCTTGAATTAGAGGGTGAAAAAAATATAAAATTAAATATTATTTAGTCTAGTTTCCTATAAAAGAAACGGTGTAAGCAATGGAATTGTAAATCATGAGATATAATAGATTTTGCGAGACAAGGTAAGAATGAATTCAGGTTCCCCTGTTCTGATTTTGGAAAATCATCAAAAATTGGATAAAAATAATTAGGGGCTTAAATTTATATATTTGAACTCCATAATGAGTCTATTTTCAAAATAAACAAGCGATAACATCATCGGAATTCTGTACAATGAGATAATAAATTTTTAGTGAAGAGAGGTTGAAACTGTCGAATAGAGAAACAGGGGAAACTTTAAAGAATAAACTGTACTTATTGGCTAAACCAAATATTCTGAAAATTTTATGGTAAGAAGATATGTGAGTCTATTTTTGGGTAAAATTATCGGATCTTAATTTAGAGTTTTATAGCTCAAGATATAAATAATTTAGTGACTGTGACTCAGTGAGACGGCTTTGAATGCACTATAAATAATAATGGAATTATAGAGAATGTTACATATGAACATGAAATGTATTAGATTAATGATTAAATTTATTTATTTAGATCCAGAAAATTCAAATACAAAGCTAGATCGAGGAAAATAAAAAGTTCGGGATTAGTAGATTTTTGTTTACGAACAATTGTTGAGGTAAGTTCCTGTAACTTGAATTATATTCTTAAATGCCTGAAATGTTTGTTATTGATGTGAATATGATTTGAATGTTCATTGTATGAAAATTGATGAAACATTAATATATTTGATAAAAGGGGGAAGAAATCCCGGTTGAATGGAAGGAAAATTCGATGGATCTCTGAAAAGGAATTGACGGTAAAAAGGATCTAGCCCGGATGGGTGATCCTATCCTGATATAGCCCTCCCGAAGAATATGTGGAAAATGGATTTAGCCCGGGCGGGTAATCTGAATTAGGGTCTGAATTTAGCATGGACTGGTAATTCAGATCCAAGCTCATTAGAGTAATTGTCGTTGCAGGGTATTTAGCCTGGACTGGTAATCCCGATAATACTCTATGAGTTTATATTACATGGGATTTAGCCTGGACTGGTAATCCCACTATAAGGATGAGGTTTGCGGGAGTGTGCTCTCTGAAATAGAAATCTGCGCACATGAATATGAATTGACGGACCCAAATTTGTACTCTAAAGTGTACCTCTGAAAATCCATCGAAATTCCGGGAAATTCAACGGGATAAATATGGAAAAATAACAAGGGAATGGAAAATATGGAATTGATGAGCTCATCAATCATTTGTCTTGTAATGAATTTATATGATGTTTACTTAACTAATGCAAAAGTTGAGTTTGTAAATGATAGGTATATGTTTATGTGAATTGGATGTGTGCTTGTGTTATTAAATGATAGGTGTATAATATGGTAAGTATAATTCCTGTTGCATGAACTTACTAAGCACAATGTGCTTACCCTGTTCTCTTTTTCCCTATTTTGTAGTGCTCGAGAGCTCGAAGGTTGGAGTTTAGTCGGACCTTTATCACACTATCAACCCATATCTTTTGCTATTTGAAAATGACTTATTTTGAAAGAATGGCATGTATAGACTAAATATCAATATTACATAGAAATGAATGTTTGTAACTTAGCTGTTGGTATGGCTACAGTAAGTATAACTTTGAGATTTTGTGAAAAATTTCTTATGGCTTCGATTTAATATCAGTTTAGTTCCGATGTATGTTTGGGCTTCGAAGGCCCATCCAAGGGACATCATGACATGATTCGATAAATGAATAGTATTTAAACTCGTAATAACAGAAAAATTAATTCAGTAAAATCTGGTAATGCCTCATATCCTATTTTGGCGACAGATACGGGTAGGGGGTATTACATTTATTGGTATCAGAGCTACGGTTTAGCCAGTTCTCAGACCGACGTAGCAAATACGGGATTAGTTGTACATGCCATTTAAATTATTATTGATAGTGTGATATCTCCTAACCAGTTGAAATGTGATTTTCTTATAGTAAATGTCTGTCGACCGAGCTCAACCCGAGGAAGCCGGGAGTCATGCTCCGGCTTCAGAACAAAGAGAAGCTTAAGCTACTAGTAGTAAAAGGTCCGAGACAGGGGACAAAAGTGAAGAGGCTAAAATGGCCTTCTATCAAATGATGAATGAATGATTTACTCAGTTTATAATAACTAACCCTGTAGTGCAGCAAGCTCAAGCTCTTCTTCCTCCTCCACCGGTTCCCGAGATTCCACAGGGGTTGCCACCAGAAAGAGAAGTGGAATTTTCTATAGATCTGATTCCGGGAACTACTCCAATCTCCATAGCTCTGTATCGTATGGCTCCTATGGAATTAAAGGAGTTAAAGACACAGTTGCAAGAACTTGTTGACAGGGGATTTGTTCGACCAAGTCATTCACCTTGGGGTGCTCCGGTTCTATTTGTGAAGAAGAAGGACAGGTCCTTAAGATTATGTATTGATTACCGACAGCTTAACAATGTCACTATAAAGAATAAATACCCATTGCCTCAGATTGATGATCTGTTTGACCAGTTGAAGGGTGTCACTGTATTTTCAAAGATTGATCTCCGATCGGGTTATTATCAGCTACGGGTAAAAGAGCCAGATGTGCCAAAGACAGCTTTCAGAACCAGATATGGGCATTATGAGTTTCTGGTTATGCCGTTTGGGCTGGCTAATGCAGCTGCAGTATTTATGGACCTAATGAATCGGATATTCAAACTGTACTTTGACGGGTTCGTGGTAGTTTTTATTGATGACTTGGTTTATTCCCAAGACGAAAATGAGCATGCAAAACATTTTAGAATTGTGTTGCAAATTCTGCGAGAGAAGCAGCTATATGCTAAATTCAGTAAATGTGAATTTTGGCTTCGAGAAGTGGGTTTTCTTGGACATATTGTATCCGCAGAAGGCATCAGGGTAGATCCGAGTAAAATCTCAGCTATTATTAATTGGAGTCCACCGAAAAATGTATCTGAAGTTAAAAGTTTCTTGGGTTTAGCTGGTTATTATCGGAGATTTGTATAGGGGTTCTCTATGATAGCTTCTCCGATGAACCGTTTATTATAGAAAGATGTTAAATTCGAGTGGACTGATGAATGCTAGTAGAGTTTTGACCGATTGAAAGATTTGTTGATGAAAGCACCTGTGTTGGTACAACCTGAACCGGGTAAAGAATTTATTATTTCTAGTGATGCATCATTAAATGGTTTAGGTTGTGTCTTGATGCAAGAAGGTAAAGTTATAGCCTATGCTTCGAGACAAGTTAAGCCACATGAAAGAAATTACCCAGTGCATGATCTTGAATTAGCTGCTATTGTATTTGCATTAAAAATATGGCGGCATTATTTGTATGGTGAGAAATGTCATATTTATACTAATTATAAAAGTTTGAAATATCTGATGACACAGAAAGATCTGAATTTGAGACAGCGTAGGTGGCTTGAATTGATAAAGGACTATGATTTGATTATTGATTACCATCCGAGTAAGGCTAATGTTGTTGCTTATGCCTTAAGTCGAAAATCTCTGTTTGCTTTGCGAGCTATGAATGCCCAATTGTCTTTGGTTGATGATGGTTCATTCGTGGCTGAGTTGAGAGTTAAACTGACATTTCTACAACAAATATATGAAGCTCAGGAAAATGATGAGAAGCTACAGGCTAAACGGGTGCAATGTGAGGCAGGTGATGATTCAGGATTGCAGATTGGGACTGATGGTTGTTTATTATTCAGAGGCAGAGTATGTGTACCAAAGAATTCAGAGCTTGTACAGAAGATTTTACACTAGGCACACAGTGGTATTATGTCTGTACATCCGAGAGGTAATAAAATGTATAATGATTTGAAGAAGATGTACTGTAACGCCCCGAACCCGAGACCGTCACCGGAGTCGAACACGAGGTGTTAGCAGACTTTAACCACTTATAAAAAAATTTCCCAGACACTGCCAATCTGCGTACTAGTCGCTTTAAAAATCATATCTTGAGTTTCACAACTTGAAAATCAGTTTTGTAATTTTTCCCTGAAACTAGACTCATATGCCCATCTACATATTTTTTTCTAGAATTTTTGGTCAGGCCAATTAGTACAGTTTATTAGTCAAAGTCTCCCATGTTACAGGGATCGACTACACTGACCTTTCCGTATTACGACTTGGATATCTCCCTACACAAAGCTTCAATACTGATGCCGTTTGTTTCTATAGAAACTAGGCTCAGAGAGGAATCCATACATATATGTCATGACTCCTAATTATCTCTGGTTAATTTATAATGAATTTCCAAAGTCGGAACAGGGAATCCAGAAACCGTTCTGGCCCTTTCTCACGAGAACCTGAATATCTCTTAACATACTGTCCATATGATCATTTCATTACTTTCCTATGAAAATAGATTCATCAAGGTTTGTTTACATAATTTATTCACTATTTAATTCCAATCCTACTATTTTTAGTGATTTTCCAAATCTACATCACTGCTGCTGCCAGCATCTGCCTTTAAGGTAGACTTTACCTATTTCATAGTTTCCATGATTCAACTAGCCCTTTTAGCATAAATAGCACAAATCATGATAGCGATTAACCATTCCATACCAAATGATTATAACATTATGCTCAAACATATATAAGCCATTTTCACATGGCTATATACATTAACCAAAATATTCTTCCGCCACTAGTCTATTTTATACATGCCATAAGACAATCCGAAACATAGCAGTACCAAACAGTGGATAGTGATAGTGTGACTAGTTGCTGACGATCCCCGAGCCTGTAGCTTCGCAATGAGATCTATAAAACAGAGGAAACAGAGTAAACGGAGTAAGCATTACAATGCTTAGTAAGTTTTAAGCAGTGTCAACAGATAACAATCAAATTATAACATAGTTGTTCGTATTTTTATTTCACTCTTCCTTCGGGCATACCATCCCTTTACCGAATCTGCACATCTCATCATATACAATAGGCAGATAAACTTTCACATAAAAGTGAGCTCATGTGACATAGATATATCGTATGATTTCACATCACCTCTCACACTGATCCGATGTCACATAATCATAGGAATAGTCTCATAGATTGCTTTCGTATGCATCACATAACTACCTTATGATTTAGTGCAAATCAAGCTCACATATAAACTTGAAGTACATACCTGTTTAACCTTTCGCATTGAATATATTTATAAGCAATTCTTATTACGAAGTCTTACCCGGACATAATCTCCACACGAAGTTATCGGGTCTTACCCGGACAAAATCCCCACACGTAGTCATCGGGTCTTTAGAGCTCGGATATAGTACAAGCACGAAGCTTAAGGACATTAATCAGTGATAATATTCTCGCATAAAGCCTGCGGGGTTTTAACCCGGATATAGTACTGACACAAATGCCTTTCGGGACTTATCACATTTATGCACTTTCACATTCATTACATCGGCCATTAGGCCTTATCACATATATACACTTTCACATTCATCGCATCGGCCATTAGGCCTTATCACATATATACACTTTCACATTCATCACATCGGCCATTAGGCCTTATTACATATATACACTTTCACATTCATCACATCGGCGATTAGGCCTTATCACACATATACACTTTCACATTCATCACGTCGGCTATTAGGCCTTATCACACATATACACTTTCACATTCATCACATCGGCTATTAGGCCTTATTACATATATACATACACTTTCACATTCATCACATCGACTATTAGGCCTTATCACATATATACACTTTCACATTCATCACGTCGGCTATTAGGCCTTATCACACATATACACTTTCACATTCATCACATCGGCTATTAGGCCTTATTACATATATACATATACTTTCACATTCATCACATCGGCCATTAGGCCTTATCACATATATACATACACTTTCACATTCATCACATCGGCCATTAGGCCTTATCACATATACATACACTTTCACATTCATCACATCGGCCATTAGGCCTTATTACATATATACACTTTCACATTCATCACATCGGCTATTAGGCCTTATCACACATATACACTCTCTTGGCTGAATCTACATCTATCATTTTCCAATATCACAATTTAGAATTCACGTATGGGTTTAATCGATAGCTTATGAGCAACTAGAACAAGTTTATCAAGGTTTACAACACAATCTCAAATTCAGCATAAGCTGTTTTTCCTGAGCAATAGTCACTAAATCATTTATAATTGGAGCTACAAAACTCCAAATCACTTTCCGTTAATTTTTCCTGAATATAGACTCGTATATCTTCCATCCATAAAATTTCCAGAATTTTAGGTTTGGCCAATCAATACCAAATTTTTCTTAAAGTTTCCCCTGTTCCACTGTTTGACTAATCTGATCACTCTTCACTACGAATCAAATTTCTCATTTTACAGAATTCAAAATGTGTTGTATTTGATTTTATTTGAAACTAGACTCATTAAGGAGTCTAAGCATATAAATTTTATCTTATAACCATTTTTGTACAATTTATAATGATTTTCTAAAAACAGAACAGGGGATTTCGGAGTCATTCTGACACCGTCTCACACAACTTTAAATATCTCATTATCGGAAATTCCTTTGCTTACACGGTTTCTTTTATAAGAAACTAGACTCATTAAGATTTAATTTCATGTCTCATTCAGCCTCTAATTCAAGTCCATAAATTTATGGTGATTTTCTAAAGTCACGTTACTGCTGCTGTCCGAAGCAGACTATTTCAAATTACCTTTAAATTCCCAAGCTCAAACACTTAAGAACTTACCATTTGAGCTTAGAACATATCATGGCCACATCATATCTTATTAAATCAGCTCATCATGTCCTATTATAATTGAATTTACTCAACGTTTAAACACTTAAAACTTACCTCGGAAGTTGCCGAACGATTACGACGGCTCTTCGATCACTTTTTTCCTTTCCCTTATCCAACTTTGATCCTCTAAGCTCTTGAGCTAAATCAAACAAATTTACTTCTCAATCAAACACATATATATGGCAACCATATACATTTCAAAAACCAATTCGTTCGTATCATTTGTCCATATATTAGCTTTTAGCATATTTGGTCATTAGAGTGACCTATTTAACTTTCAACCATTCATTTCTAATTTTAATTAAACAATGTCGAATGCCATTAGCTACTAATGCCACACACACACATGTGCATAAAATTCACCCATACATAACCTCTAGCTCATTCGGTCATTCATCTCTCAAACCTATCAAAGTTTTATGTCAAACTTCCCTGGCCGAATACACATATAAGCACATAATGCACATTTAGAATTTTTTTATTTACTTCATGATACATTCGGCCTTGGCAACAATTTCATTAGAAATCCTTATTAGCCACTTCATCAATCAATTATATCATCTACTTAATATTTCATAACTTATCATGCTAGCTGAATATTATTTATTCAAGTTCATCATCTTCATATTCGGCATTAGCATCAAATATAATAGCCCATTTCTTCCCACTTTGAATTTATGCATCCATTTAATCATAGTTTGTTTAAGCACTCATACAACAAGATTCATCCAATTTAGCAAGAAACAAAAACTTTATTCCTCCATAGCTACAATGGCCGAAAGATCTAGACATCTCAATACCGAAATTTCTAACATGGGTTGCCTAAAGAATTTGGTAGGGAGTTCAAATTTATCTAGCATTTCAAGTAATTTAACACATCCATATAGCTAACATGCTAGTAGTATCAAGGCATCAACTAAAATTTTGAAGCCTCTTAGCCGAATCCTAACTCTCCAACAACTCTAATTTCATCCATGAGATAAATAGAAGTAGGCTAACCCTCCAAAGGATGTGTAAACCTCCAAAAGCAACATTGAACATACCTTAATCTCAAGAACCACCTTGGCCGAACTTCCCCTCTTCTTCTTCCTTCCATTCGGCCATGTTGAACAACAAAGGAAGAATTTTGTTTTTCCTCCCCTTTCTCTAGTCACGGCAATGGGGAGTAAGGGGGAGACAACTTTGGTTTCTCCTCCCACTCCCCTCATATTTTATTATTGTTCCCACACATATTAGCATAAAATGTCTTTAATATGTTTTTTTTAATACTTATTTCCTATTATAAAACCATGTAGTCATTATAATATTAATACAAAATGCATATGCTTTGTATCCCATACCCTCATGGCCAGCCACTTCCTCTAAAGTGGGGAATTTGACATGCAAACCCATCATTTCACAACATGCATTATTAGGCCACTTTACATTTGCCTAGCACATTTCCAAATTTTCTCACATAAGTCCTATTTGATAAAATTCACTTACCATTAACAAAATTCAAACATGAAATTTTCACACATGCATATGTACATATAATGAGCATCAACTATGACGGTTAATTATCTTTATGACTTGGTTTAGTGGTCCCGAAACCACTTTCCGACTAGGGTCACTTTAGGGGTGTCACATGTACTGGTGGCCAGGTATGAAACGTGATATTTCTGAGTTTGTATCAAGATGTCTGATATGTCAACAGGTCAAAGCAAAATATCAGGTACCTTTGGGATTGGTCCAGCCAAATGGAAATGGGAAATAATTACTATGGATTTTGTGTCGGGATTACCATTGTCACCGAAGAAGAAAGATGCGGTGATCGTTGATTGATTAACAAAATCAACACATTTTATCCCGGTACGTATGGATTATACTCTAGATAAATTGGCTGAATTGTATATATCTGAGATTAGGGGTGAGCATTCGATCGAATCGAATCGAATCAAAAATTTTCGAGTTAATCGAGTTTTCGAATCTCATTTTATCATCCTAACTTTATTTGAAGTTTTCTCGAATCGAGTCGAGTGAGATGGAATTCGAATCGAATTGAATCGAATATATTTGTTCGAGTTAAATTTTAAAAAATAATTTGGGTCCTTGTAACCATTGTCACCCATCGTAATAAAAATTCTCCACCTTAATCAAATTTTTTATTAACTTTCATCACTTCATAATTTATTTATTAATTTTTTATATACTGGTTAGCTTCTTTGCTTGCTTAGTTGTTTCAATTATCTTCAGATTCTTGTCACTATGTATTTTAGAATTAAAAAATATATTAAATGTAAAAATATGATTTTTTAATAAAAGTTATTTTAAAAATAAATGTGAAATTGATACCAATATAAATTTTAACACGAATATTTTATGGCATAATTAATAATTCAATTTTAATATAAATATTCAATATGACTAAACAATTCAATAATAAAAAAAATATAAAATGTGAAATTTAATTTAATAATATAAATAGTAGATATAAATAAAATTATTACTATTTATGTTTAGTGATTTTTTTGGATAATTTTGATTTTTTATTTGAGAGTAAAAGGTGAGAAGTAAAAGTTTAGGGGAAAAATAAAAAGTTTTGGGGAATAAAAGTTTGAGGGAAAGTAAATAGGGAGGAGTAAAATTTTGGAGGGAAATATTAAAAAAAAAATTGGAGGAGGGAGGGTTTGGGATAGATGGGAGGTGGGATGGGAAGGGAATAAAAGTTTTAGGAGAAAAGTGGCAGAGAGTAAAAATTTTGGGGGAAAATAAAAGGTTTTGAGGGTTTTTGGGAGTAAAATTTTGAGAAAAAATAAATGGGAGAGTAAAATTTTGGTAGGAAATGGATTTTGGGTAGATTGGGGGATTGGGAGGGGAGGGGAGTAAAAGTTTTGGGGAGAAAGTGGGAAGGAGTAAAAGTTTTGAGGGAAAAGTAAAAAGGTTTAGGAGTTTGGGGTAAAAATGTAAAATATTATAGTTTGATATTCGAATTATTTGAATTATTCGAGTTATTCGAATTCGAAAACTCAACTCGATTCGAACTCGAAATTCGAAAAAAAAATTCGAGTTGATTCGAATAACTCGATTCGTTTAACTCGAAATTCGAATTTTTTTTCGATTTTTTCGAGTCGAATCGAGTTTTGCTCACCCCTATCTGAGATTGTCAAGTTACATGGAGTGCCAATCTCTATTATATCAGATAGAGATCCCCGATTTACATCTCGTTTCTAGGACAAATTGCAAGAAGCCTTGGGTACTCAATTGCATTTCAACACTGCATTTCATCCTCAGACAGATGGCCAATCTGAGCGTGTAATTCAGGTACTGGAAGATATGCTCCGATGTCGTATATTAGAGTTTGAAGGTAATTGGGAGAAGTATCTACCTTTGATTGAATTTTCTTACAATAACAGTTATCAGTCCAGTATTAAAATGGCTCTGTATGAAGCTTTGTATGGTAGAAAATGTAGAACACCGTTATATTGGACAGAGCTCAGTGAAAAGAAGATACATGGGGTTGATTTGATCCGGGAAACAGAAGAAAAAGTCAAGGTGATTCGAGATAGTCTAAAAGCAGCTTCCGATCGTCAAAAATTATATGTTGATCTTAAACGAAAAGAGATTGAATTTCAGGTGGGTGATAAGGTATTCTTAAAAGTGTCTCCTTGGAAGAAAGTTCTCTGATTCGGTCGAAAGGGTAAATTGAGTCCAAGATTTTATCGGGCCATATGAAATCATAGAAAAAATTGGGTCGGTCACTTATCGATTGGCATTACCACCGGAACTCGATAGAATTCATAATGTTTTTCATGTGTCTATGCTACGACGGTATCGATCAAATCCTTCACATGTTATTTCTCCGACAGAAGTGGAGATTCAGCCGAATATGACTTACAATGAAGAACCGGTCAAGATATTGGCACGGGAAACAAATGAGCTTAGAAATAAAAAGATAAATTTGGTGAAAGTATTATGGCAAAAGCATGACATATAGGAAGCGACGTGGGAACCGGAGGAGGCAATGAGGAAACAATACCCGAACCTCTTTACTGGTAAGATTTTCAAGGACGAAAATCCTTAAAAGGGGAAGAGTTGTAATGGCCCAAATTCAAGGTTATCGGAATAGTGGTTTCGTAACCACAAATCCAATTTAAAGAGAAATTTATTTTAATATTTTTACATAATATTGACATGATAGGAAAATCGTATGAAAATATTGATAGAAAAATTTTACCGATTTAGTGGTTAGTTAGAAAAAGAAATTATTGAAAAAATTGGGTAAAAATAAGGTATCGAGACCTCGATCTCGTAAAACCAAGTCAAAAAATTTTTTATAATTATTTATGAAATGTTAGTAATATGGTATTAGAATTTCGTTAGAAAATTTTAATGTTTGAGTAGTCAATTAAGTGAAAAGGACTAAATTAAAAAAGGTGTAAAAGTTACTAGAATGATTAAATAGCTCAATTGTTAAATAAGGAGGGACATAAATTGCAAATAAGCCCAAAAGAAGATATTTTGGGCGGCATAAGCTGAGAAAAATCAGGAGAATTGAAGAATTAAGGGTAAAATTGGAATATTGCAAAATTTACTTTAAAAGTTAGGACTAAAGTGGAATTATCTAGATTTCTCTTTATTTTTCTGCATTCTCATCAGCCAAAAACGTCCTAAGGGTTTCTTCAAGCTGTTTTTTCATAATTTTTGCACCAAGTGAGTTAATATTTTCCTTTTTCTTGTAATTTTTGTGTTTCTAAGACTTTTACAACTAGGTCCTATTACTAAATTCATTAGTTTTTGATTTTATGAATGAAATTGAAAGTTGCTATGAATATGTGCTGGAATTTTATGATGAAATAGCATGAAATTGAAGCTTTAATTTTTTTTATGAGATGATTTTATTAGGTAATTTCAATAGAAATTGATTTGTAGGACCTAATTGCGAAAAGGTTTGGAGTTAAAGTCTAGTACTAAAATTCTGATTTCCAAAGCTTAAAAAGTATTTTAAAGTGATGGGATAAAGTGTTAATTGAGAAAAAATCAGCTCAATTGAGAGGTTAATTGAGCAGGGATGAAATTATCATTTATTGAAAGCTTAGGGAAAAATAGTAATTAACAACATGCACTAAAACAATTTTGGACAGCAGCAGTAGTCAAAATTTGAAATATCACCAAAAATTGTAGAGCTCGAATTAGAGGGTGAAAAAAATATAAAATTAAATATTATTTAGTCTAGTTTGCTATAAAAGAAACGGTGTAAGCAATGGAATTGTAAATCATGAGATATAATAGATTTTGTGAGACAAGGTAAGAATGAATTCGGGTTCCCCTGTTCTGATTTTGGAAAATCATCAAAAATTGGATAAAAATAATTATGGGCTTAAATTTATATGTTTGAACTCCATAATGAGTCTATTTTCAAAATAAACAAGCGATAACATCATCGGATTTCTGTACAATGAGATAATAAATTTTTAGTGAAGAGAGGTTGAAACTGTTGAACAGTAAAATAGGGGAAGATTTAAAGAATAAAATGTACTTATTGGCAAAACCAAAAATTCTGAAAATTTTATGGTAAGAAGATATGTGAGTCCAGTTTTGGGGAAAATTAGAGGATCTTAATTTAGAGTTTCGTAGCTCAAGATATAAATAATTTAGTGACTGTGACTCAGTGAGACAACTTTGAATGCACTATAAATAATAATGGAATTATAGAGAATATTAATATGAGCATGAAATGTATTAGATTAATGATTAACTTTATTTATTTAGATCCAGAAAATTCAAATACAAAGCTAGATAGAGGAAAAGAAAAAGTTCGGGATTAGTAGATTTTTGTTTACGAACAATTGTCGAGGTAAGTTCCTCTAACTTGAATTATATTCTTAAATGCCTGAAATGTTTGTTATTGATGTGAATATGATTTGAATGTTCATTGTATGAAAATTGATGAAAAATTAATATATTTGATAAAAAGGGGAAGAAATCCCGGTTTAATGGAAGGAAAATTCGATGGATCTCTGAAAAGGAATTGACGGTAAAAAGGATCTAGCCCGGACGGGTGATCCTATCCTGATATAGCCCTTCCGAAGAATATGTGGAAAATGGATTTAGCCCGGACGGGTAATCCTAATTAGGGTCTGAATTTAGCATGGACTGGTAATTCAAATCCAAGCTCATTAGAGTAATTGTCGTTGCAGGGTATTTAGCCTGGACTAGTAATCCCGACAATACTTTATGAGTTTATATTACAGGGGATTTAGCATGGACTGGTAATCCCGCTGTAAGGATGAGGTTCGCGGAAGTGTGCTCTCTGAAATAGAAATGTGCGCACATGAATATGAATTGACGAACCCGAATTTGTACACTAAAGTGTACCTCTAAAAATCCATCGAAATTCCGGGAAATTCAACGGGATAAATATGGAAAAATAACAAGGGAATGGAAAATATGGAATTGATGAGCTCATCAATCTTTAGTCTTGTAATGAATTTATATGATGTTTACTTAACTAATGCAAAAGTTGAGTTTGTAAATGATAGGTATATGTTTATGTGAATTGGATGTGTGCTTGTGTTATTAAATGATAGGTGTATAATATGGTAAGTATAATTCCTGTTGCATGAACTTACTAAGCACAATGTACTTACCCCGTTCTCTTTTTCCCTATTTTGTAGTGTTAGGGAGCTCGAAGGTTGGAGTTTAGTTGGAGCTTTATCACACTATCAACCCATATCTTTTGGTATTTGAAAATAACTTATTTTGAAAGAATGGCATGTATAGACTAAATACCAATATTACATAGAAATGAATGTTTGTAACTTAGCTGTTGGTATGGCTACAGTAAGTATAACTTTGAGATTTTGCGAAAAATTTCTTATGGCTTCGATTTAATATCAGTTTAGTCCCGATGTATGTTTTGGGCTTCAGAGGCTCATCCAAGGGACGTCATGACATGATTTGATAAATGAATAGTATTTAAACTCGTAATAATAGAAAAATTAATTCAGTAAAATCTGGTAATGTCTCGTATCCTATTCCGGCGACGGATATGGGTAAGGGAGAATGTCATGGGCTGTGACCATTGCACAAAGAGCATATCATGTGACCCACTTGAACTAGCCTGATTTGAATAACAAGTGACGAAGCCCATTTATTTGAAGCCTTGGTAGGTCAGTGAAGCAGTTATGGAAGATTAAGGCTACCTTGTTAAATGGGGAAATTAATCTTGGAAGATTGTAATCTGATATGATCTGAATTTTTAATCTTGGGGATTATGTAAATCCTTTAAATGTAGATAAAATTTGAGCTCACTTGTTGATGTAAAGCTAGTTGTATCATTGGATTTGGGGGAGCTCAACTATAAATAGATGGTCTTCCCCTCATTTGTAATCATCCATTGTATTCCATTCTTTAGTAAGTGAATACTTATTGAGAGCATTTACTCAAACACTTGGAATGTTTTTGCATTCTTTAGTTGTGTCCATTTTAATTTTTGATGCATTGGAGAATTTCTAGTGAGAATTTTCACTTTGCGAGAGTTAGACTCACTTAGGTAGATTTGAATTCAAGAAATTGCTTAAAGCCACACGAATTGCTAGACTAAAATTTAACCCCGTGACGCTTAGATATTGAATTATTAGAATGAAAATGAAATTGAAAAAAATTAAAATTGAATCTTGAGTGATTTCTTGAACTCGAATTAAGATAGTAAGAAACAAGAAATAACGAATCAAAATAAGAAATTGAAAGAAAAAAATTATGTAAAATAGAAAACAATGGGATTGAGCCAAGGATGAATTCTTCTTATTTGTTGATAAAATAAATGCAAATATGAGTAAATTAAAAATTTGTAAATTACCCATTACTCACCTTAAAATAAGATTGTTCTTATTTTGATCACTCTAAAATTTTTTTATGAACTTAATCATTGCCTTTAGAAAAATTGATCAAAATGTTAACTAAACTTGTCATATTAGCATATATATATTTTTTTACTTAATATCCACTTAAAAAAATTTCAAAACAAAATATTTTCTTTTAACTCCTTTAAAAACAAAAAGTTTTTAGTTAATCTTTCGAACCAAATTCATAACCAATGAACCGTCACCACAATCTCATCATTATCATCATCGCCATCCCTACAAATCTATCTTATATTCTTTCTCTTTTAATTTATCAAATTTCAAATTTCTGATCTCTTTTAACCCTTCATTTACCTTTCAATGGATCTCTCATTTCATTTCCTCTTTTGACTCCTTCATGTTTTTCTCAAAAAAAGAGATTTTTCTAAGTGGTTTCACTAATCTACTGTTTGGTTTCAGGGAAAAGTTTCTTCCTTTCTAGGAATGTAAAGAAAGGAAAAAAAGAAAAAAAAAAAGAAGAGATGAAGTTAAGATAATGTATTGTGTTGTTCCCTATTTAAAAAAAACAATCCTCCATCAAATATTAATGTTGCAATAGAAACTCCGATTGTAAATTAGTATTCAAAAGTAAAAAATAAAACAAAATTCCATCTTACTTGTAAGCAATGATTTTCAAAGTATCATCTACTAATATAAAAAAATTTCCCTAATATTAAAAAGTCAGCAATTCAATTAAGGGTAAATTACACCAACAATCTTTCAACTTTGATCTCAATGAAAAAACAGTCACTCAACTTTCAATTCAGTCATTAAACTTTAAAAAATAATAAATCAATCATCGCTAACCATTTTCTGTTAAAGACGTAACAAAGTTGCCATTTTCCGTTGTAGACTTAACAGAGTTGCCATTTTTCATCCTTCTTTCCCCCTCCCCTCCCCCTCCCCTCTTGTCTCCCTCCCCTTACCACTGCTCTCCCATCCCTCTCCCTCTTCCCCACCATCCCTCCCCCTAATCCGATCCTCCCTCTACTCTGATTCTCTCCTTCTTTCCCACCGTCCCTTTCCCTCTCCCTCATTAATGAAAACTGCACAATTCGATACCCCCTTCTTTATAGAAATCCACTCCTCTTAAACATCAAACCCAATAATAAAATGAAAATACAAAATTTCATCGAAGGTTTCCCTTTTTTTCATTTCTTTTCCTAATCTTGTTTTTCATTTTTTTTTCAAAATTGATGATGATACAATTATCTTTTATCACCCTGCTTAGAAATAAAAAAAAAACAAAGATGTAATTACGACACCATAAAAATGCCCGTTCGAATAGTTTTGTTGGGTGTAGAGCTCTTTGAATTCGATTTTCTAAGAGATTAGCCAAATTTCATTTTCTTTTCTCTGGCTTCATCAATCTCCATCTGTTCTTGTCTACACTCTTTGCTGCAAAACAGTGTATTCCCACTGCAATTAAAAATAATCCATCAGAAAACAAGATTCCTTCATAATCAAATATGATTCAAAAATTAATATTAATTCTAAAAACAACCAACCTGTACATGAAAATATTGGAATTATGAAGCGATTTTTTGTACACAGAGCAATTTTTCATCCTTTCCTATTTATTTACAGTGGGGGAAAGAGAAAGGGTTAGCAGAGGAACTGTGGGGGAGAGGGAGGACTGGTGGGGAAGAGGGAGAGGGATGGGAAAGCAGTGATACGGGGAGGGAGATGAGAGGGGAGGGGAGGGGAGGGGGAGAGAAGGATGGAAAATGGAAACTTCGTTAAGTCTGTAACAGAAAATGGCAACTCCGTTACGTTTGTAACAGGAAATGGTTAGTGATGACTAATTTGTTATTTTTTAAAGTTTAATGACTAAATTAAAAATTGAGTGACTGTTTTGTCATTGAAACCAAAATTGAGTGACTTTTGGTATAATTTACCCTTCAGTTAATTAAATCAAAACCAACAAAAAATTAGCTAAATTTTCACCAGCCCTATTACACTATCAAGCTCTTTAAATAAATCTTGTTTTAAGCATCCTGCCACAATCTAAATTCCACATGAAAACCCACAAAAAAGGACCTTTAATCGGTAAAATGAATTTAAATTACATTTTAAAAACCTGGGTCTGAATATGATAGCAATTAAAGAACTGAGCTACCAATAACATTAAATAAGCAAAAATGCGGACATAGAGATCAACAACGAAGAGATTTGTGTTCAAAGCACCATATTCGATACTTTTCTATTGGATCCCTTACTATAAATCATATTCTTGAACAAAAAAAAATAGATTCAGTGATGTAAATGCGAAGTAGATCCAAGGGGTGAAAGACTTGGAAATATTGAATTTTAAAAAAATTATCGGATTAGGCCAATTTTTGGAAAAATTACGGGATTAGGCTAAAAAAACAAAAATGCTTCCAGCCAAAAGCATTTTCCACAATATTACTCCTCCCAACGACTATTTAAATAGCCGTTGAACCCTCCACTAACGACTATTTTTTTTCTATATAAACCCCTAATTCCTTTCTTTTTTTCAATTCAATCTCAACTATCTCTCTCTCACATTCTCAAATTTCTCTCCATTCTCTCTTAATTTCTCACTCAATTTTTATGCATCTCTAAACTCTCTCTTTTTTATTAAAATTGTTTGAAGGATTTTTTAACTTATTTTTTCTATTACAATTTATTTTCATATTTTTTGAAATTAGTAATGACAGTCTCTAATCCGTTTGGATGACAAGCACATTTCGGTCGATCAATTGCAAATGGTAAGAAATTTTTTTATTATATTTAACCTAATTTAATTTAAATATTCTCTTGTAATATTTTGTATGTTTTTTTTATATATAGTCAGAAGATCGAATTTTGGAGACATATATTCGTAATCTACCTGCTCCTCCATCATTCTTAATTTAATCATACTTGAAAGATGTGAGAATTTTGCACATGGCCCGTATGGGTAGAGGGTGTAAATTAGACCCCACACTTATAAGCGCGTTGGTGGAAATGTGGAGACTCGAGACGTACACATTCCATCTTCCATGTAGCAAGTGTACTATCATACTTGAGGACGTGCATTTACAGCTTGGGTTACCAGTGCATGGGCCGGTAGTGACTAGGTCAATTGTCGCAGTTGATTGGAGATATGTATACGACCAACTTTTGGGGAGGGTTCCAGAAATGATTTATGGAGCCTGGATAGATATGAATTGGTTGAAAATAAATTTTTGTGGGCTTGATGTGGAATCGAGTGAAGTCCAAAGAGAACAACACTCTTGAGCGTACATCCTTATGATCATTGAAGGTCTCCTAATGCTCGATAAATCACAAAATCTTATACATTTAAGGTGGTTGCTAAAACTTGTGGACTTTAGAGAACCGAGCGAACTTAGTTAGGGGCCAGCTGTGTTGGCAAAGTTGTACCAGGAGATGTGTTGGGCGACAAAACCATAGAAAATTAAAATCGTTGGTTGCATGCTATTACTGTAATCATAGGCATGGTACTGACTACCATTTTTACGTCATCGAGTGAACTACCCTTATACATTCCCACTCGTAACAAGGTAAAACTCATTAGACATTATATTTACCATAATAAAATTATTTAAATTTTAAATTATTGTGTTAACATATTATTTCAATAGGTCGAACCATGGCCTGAGTTACATAGGACTATCAGAGGTGCTTCAAGATATATGACTTCTGTTAGATCAATTATTAGAAGTGAATGTATGTATTTTTTAAATTTGAATTATATAATATTAATGTAGTTGATTTAAAAATTAATAGTATTTATGTAATTAAAATTTTTATTACTTTAATATAGTTTGAATAGACTAGACGTCATACTTCAATCTAAGAATTCAAGAATGCATATTGCTAAAATTCTTGGTGAATCCCAACATTTGGCATGTGAATGTGTCATTGGTAGTGTATGCTACAGTAGTGATGCACGAATCATATAGAGTTATGTGGCAGTTCGAGTTTAGGCAAACGATTCCGTCGACACCTCAAGACATCGAAGATCTACACCATATCGACTTCCAGGGGAGAACAGATAAAAATTGGCCTATATTCCACATGAAATATATCAAC
This sequence comes from Gossypium hirsutum, assembly GCF_007990345.1. Taxonomy (NCBI): domain Eukaryota; kingdom Viridiplantae; phylum Streptophyta; class Magnoliopsida; order Malvales; family Malvaceae; genus Gossypium; species Gossypium hirsutum. The sequence continues at coordinate 55,192,041 of NC_053442.1, forward strand.
CTTTGGAACAATAGGTTGTGATCTGGAGTACATGCCATGGTTTAGACACAATTGCAAGTCATATCTACTAGCAAATGAGGCGAGGGGTAGGCAATGTCATAAGAGGAGGCCATGGCGGGCGCCTAGGCATCCAAGGTCTGGAGTAGCTGCTGAGGCGGGTCCATCATCTACACCAATGCAAGAACCAACACTGATGGCCGCACCACCCTTTGGTCATTATGGTTAGACTTATTCTGGTGCTTTCAGTAACCTTGTCAATTTTACACAAGCACTAAATCTTGCAGCAAGTTTTTATGTTTCTACATCGATGCCAGGTTTTATTTTTGGACCACCACCTTCGTCCCTGACATATTACACACCGAAGCGATGATGATTCTGACGATGATGTATAGGTTGTCACCGATCGAAAGTCTGATTGTTCTGCTATCGATGTATGAGACATAATATGGTTCTACGTATACACTGATGGTATCACAAACACCTCCGGGATCATTGTTCTACCAAGGTGGACCATATTTGCAACCACCTATTCTTGAATGAAGGATATACAATGCAACCGATGAGCACTTAGCAATCAACCACGATTAAATGAGAAGAAGATGAGAGGCCGAGACCACCACCTGTACTCGAGGTTAGATGTAACAATGAAGATGATGAGGCTGATATACATCTTGAACGAAGAAGAAATTGGGCTCGCAATCAATGACCACCCCCTTGTGGCACACATTTTGATTAAGGATATGAATGATTTATTTTTTTTGTACTTCTCATGTAAATTTTAATTGTTTAGCAAAGTTATAGTCGATAAGATTGTATTGATATTGAATATGAAATGTTTTTAAATAAATATTATTTTTGAATCAAAATTGGTTATCGTTGTCATTTTATATTGTTGAATCAAGTTTGCACGAGAAAAATAGAACAAAGTTGTATATTGTATTGTTCTCTATAATATAATAAAAACACATATTTACAAATTACAAAAAAATTTGAGTATGAATAAAAAAATCAACAAATAGATTTTGGTTAAAAAATTAATAAATCGGTTAATGAGGTATTATCCTTATATTATCTCGTTGATGTGGACATGATAACATTGTATGCCCTAGGTTCCTACACCACCCGCATGACCTCAGTTGGTTTGTCTTCTCTTGAATATCCATGTTGCCGCGTATCCGAGTAGATGTCGATCGACCTTTTGGTTTGTGATGCAATGATCTATTGGATAACAAATTGAATGGAGTGCTTGATACCGGTGACCATATACTTTCATTTGGGACCGATGGGAATATGCTTCTCCACACGTTATACATGTGTTCTAGTTTGTACCTTCGTCCACAAAGCTCATGTGATCCAAACATACACTGTTACATGTTGCAATTGCATGAGTGCATGAAAAACGAATTGTGTCAAATCTCCCACAGTCACAAGTTCGTTGTCTTAGATATACATGGTACACTCCCTCGACAATACCTTGGTAAGGTGTGTTGAACTCTATAACCCAAAACAATAGGTCTTCGTGTGAGTGACACCCTATATTTATACAGTTCGATCGTGTTGTAGCCTTTCTAATTTCTTTATAATGTCCTTGCTCCAAACGTGGTCGCCCTTCATCTGTCCAACATATTTTTAGCTCACTTTGGAAAAATTTCAGCCAAACAAAAATATATTTCTTGGACAACCGAGGTCATTGACAAATGACATGTTCCCTTCAATACACAATTGATGCATTCTATCAAGTTTTTCGTCATGTGCCCATATCATAAACATCAGTCATATGATTGTGTCCACTGATCCAAGGGTATGTTAGAGAGGTACCTCACTATGACATTGTTAATGGCCCGTAAATTTTCCAACATTTTATGAAAATAATGTTTGACGAGCTAGTACCCTATCAAGAAAAGTGAATAGTTTATCCATAATGCCCAACATCTGCTGACTAGTTAAATATCAAAAAATTGAAATAGTGGTGAATACATACCAATGTTAATCACTTGTGTGCACCGAGATTTAGATTCGTGCTATCCGTGTTAGTTTGCTGCAACATGTCTTAAACAATACCTATGGTGTGTAAGGTTCCAAAGGCTTCCCTTTCGTTCAATTGCGGCCAGTTTTCTAGGTCCCCTATCAGAGATGACACATATATCGGGTTGGGGGCAAACATGTCTCCTCAACCTAAAGAGTAAGAAATCCCAATCGTCTGCTAACTCCGACAACGTTATTGCAAAGGCAATTGATAAGATTTTTTATTGTCATCTTGTGCCATAGCCGTCAAAAATCAATGCATATATCTCCCGTACATAAAGGTATCGTCGATTTGTACCAGTGGCTTGTAGTATTGGAATGCCTGTCGACATTGCATCAGATATCCCACATATAAAGGTACCGTCGATTTGTACCAGGGGCTTGTAGTATTGGGATGCCTGTCGACATTGCATTAGATATCCCGTACATAAAGGTACCATCCTACATGGAGCATTTTTTTCATTACCACTTTCAATTCCTACAATTTCCCATTCACCCATCAGATATCTCGAGATTCTTGGGATATTATTTTCTGAAAAAAAAGTCTAATCAACCTCAACCTCCCGTAAGCTATGGGTGATCAAAACTCAGTTGCATTTGGAAAAATAGAAAAAAAATTACAAACTCAAAGTTAATTGAATTGAGTAGTTCGAGTTTCGATTTTGAATCGAATTAAATTTTACAATTAAATAATTCAAATATACGATTGGTTTAAATATGATTGTTGTAAATATCGATGTAAGTAATTATTAACTTTACAACACAAAAAATTATAAAGAGTCTATAGAATATATAGAAACCCTAAAAATATAAAAATAAACCCTAACCTTAAGCCATAAAACACTAAAACTTACAAAACCCTAACCTTAACATTACTTTAAAAAGAAAAAACCCTAACCCTATAAAAATCGAACCAGAAGGAAAATCCTTCCAGCTAAAAGCTTTTTCAGCAGATGTGGAAGAAAGCGTGTTTAGCTGGAAGTGTTTGTTTGTTAATATGTTAAAAACACTTCCAGCTGGAAGTGTTTTCGTTCTTTCGGCCTAGTCCCGTAACTTTTCCAAAAATCGACCTAATCTGGTATTTTTTTTAACATTTTATATTTTTGAAAACTTTACTCTAGGTCCAAGTCCATGTACTTAGTATTTTTTTCAATGATCTGAATTTCGTACTTTGTTTCAGGGATTGACTGAAAGGTGACTTATCACTGTTGGAAGCAATTTTCTGAGGTTGTCAATCTTGTCTTTTAGGGTTTTTTGGGTATTCAATGCAACGTTCTGCGACTACGAAGCATCAGTGTAAGGGCTTAGTTTAAAATTTTATAATTTTTTATGTGGTAAACTACTAAAGTAGTTACTTTTTTTGTCTCAAGTTACATTTTAGTCACTTATATTTGAAATGTTATGTTTTAGTCACTTACGTTATCATTTTTTTACGAAGTGATAACTTTTTCGTTAAGATCTGTTACCTCCCAAACGACAGTTCGACATTACAGTTAAATTGGGTTTTAAATGCCAATGTGCATGTCTAGACAAGTCAATTAATTGATTTTTAATTAAATAATTTGATTAATTGAATTTTCTAAATTAATTAAAGGAAAATGTTAATTTGGTTTCCCGAAATAATCAAAATCAATGCATCAGATTAATCATTGAACTGGAAAAAAAGAACCCTTTGTCTCCTTTTTCTTTTAGTTTTCATTTCCATTTTTATTAAAAAAATCATCCATTTTCATAGTCATCTTTGTTGAATTGAAAAAGTAGAAATCAAATTGAGTGCCCCATCAATCGGTTGGATTTTTTATCCAAAATTAAAGAACAAAAGATCGATTCAATGGAGGGTCCAGACATGGATTATAGTAAGTAATGGGTTTTAAATGGCAACATGGAAGTTCAACTGAGATGAGAAAAATTAAATTTTTTTATGAAAATAGAATACAAAATTTTCCCCTAAAATCCAATTTTCTCTAGTTTAAAAAGAAGCAATAGTTGGCATTTCTTTTGTTACCATTAGAGAAGAGAATAGCAAAACGACAAAAAAGAAGAAGAAGAAATGGACACACCAACCTCTATACTTTCTTGCTATTGTGGTTGCCTAGTTATGTTGAGAACTTCATGGTCGAAACAAATTAACCCCTTTTTGCAGTTAATACAAAATATGCAATAAATAATGTCACACATATAAAACATAGATGTAGTCATGCCTTTTTGCAAATAAACAATAAACACAATTAAATAAAGATGAAACATGTTCTTTTTGTCTGTCACATATACAAAAAAAAACATTAAAAGATTATCACCTTTTTGCAAAAAAAAAAAACCATAATATTTGAACCCAAAACTCAGGTAAAGAACCAAAAACCCATTACTTACTGTAATCCATGTCTGGACCATCCATTGAATCAATCATTTGTTCTTCCATTTTGAATAAAAAATCCAACCGATTGATGGAGCACTCAATTTGATTTCTACTGTTTTGATTTAACAAAGATGACTATGAAAATGGATGATTTTTTCAGTCAAAATAGAAATGAAAACTAAAAGAAAAAGGAGTCCAAAGGTTCTTTTTTTTTGTTCAAGGATTAATCTGATGCATTGATTTTGATTACTTTGGGAAACCAAATTAAAATTTTCCTTTACTTAATTTAGAAAATTCAATTAATTAAATTTATTTAATTAAAAAATTAATTAATTTACTTGGCTGGACATGCACGTTAGTATTTAAAAATCACTTTAACTGCCATGTCAAATTGTCGTTTGGGAGGTAACAGATCTTAATGATAGAGTGATCATATTGTAACAAAATGATAGTGTACGTGACTAAAACGTAACATTTCAAATATAAGTGACTAAAATGTAAACCAAGACAAACACAAACAAAAGTAACTATTTTGATAGTTTACCATTTTTTAAAGTGGACATTAAGTGAAAAAAAAGCTAATGGGGCAAGTCTAGTCAGCAATCCATTGATGAGATATTGAAGATATTAAAGATATTAAAGAATCGTTTCTACTTTAGAGTGACTAACGAAATAATTTACCCTTAAAAAGATATTAAAGATTAGTAAACAACTTAAAAGAAAATATAAATAAATTAAAAAAAAACACATTTCTAGCTGCATTAAAGGTTCACTTAAAATTTACCACTTAAGTTTGAATAACAACGATAATGTTATTTATGGTGTGTGAATTTGATAATGATTTGTTTAAATAATTTACACCTAACATACACAAAAATAATCAGATTCTTAGGAAATTTGTCTCTAGCAATTTGGTAATCCTATATAAACTAGCATTTCAAAAAGTTTTATTTAATAACAAGTCTGCTTCACTAGCACGGCTAGGGGTTTTCTTAGATTTTTTTTTTTGCGTTTCTTGACGGCGGTGGTAGTTTTTGACAGGCTCATCGTTGGTTTTTTAGGGTTTTTGGCTGATATGGAACACGAGTTGGCAAATTTATCATTCGATGATGAGGAGAAAGAGGGTTTAGTGGTACCCACGGAGGTTGGTTCGCAATCGGTGGTGTCTGAATTTAGTATTTTCAGCTGTTAGAAAATAGCAAGTATAGTTCATTTTTCGGTTATGAAGAGCACCATGGCGAATGTTTGGCATCATGTTAGAGGCGCTCAGATTTCGAATCTAGGAGACAAACACTTTTTATTTAAGTTCTTTCATAGGATGGATTTGGAACGAGTGATTAATAGGGCTCCCAAGACTTATAATAACAATTTGTTGGTGTTTCATAGGCTAGAGAGAGGGGAGGATCAGGTGAAGGTTCCTTTGTTATATGTGAGTTTTTGGGTTCAGGTGCATGATCTACCTATGGGATTATTCTTGGAAGTTATGGCGCGACAGTTGGAAATTTTATGGGTACTTTTTTTTAGTATGATTCGAAGAGTTTAAGTCGGGCGATGCGTAATATCTTAGACTCAGGGTCCAATTGGATGTCAAGAGACCCCTGAAAAGGAAAAAGAAGATTATATTCACGTCAAGTAGCCACAGTTATGTTTACTTCAGGTATGAAAAATTGACTTTGTTCTATTTCTTTTACGGTCGTTTGGGGCATAGTGATTCTTTCTGTCAACTCTGTATGTCAAGAGAAGAGGAGACTATTGAGCTAGGGTGGGATCTATCGATTCAAGCATAATCGAGAAGAGCTGCAACAATGAGTAGTGTATGGTTGGTGGAATAAAGTGAAGGGGGCTAATCCTGGTGGAGGGAAAAGGGATTTTGTTTACGATTCTGGGACAAACGGTCGGCAGGATATTGGAATTAAGAGGGATCCTATGTTAGGGATTAATTTAGAAGGGTCGGGGGTAAGTATTCTAAGGGATGATGGTTGTGGGGATCAATTGCGGGAGCATTTAAACATGGAGCATGATGGGGAAGAGATACATGTTGAGAATATTGATGGCAAGAAGAGACTTCGGAATGATATGGGGGATTATGTCACTACGGGGATGGAAAATTTAGTATTAGTTCGTGGGGAATGACCAGTGGGGAGAGCCCATTTTATATTAGCTGGCAAGCTGACCAAGCGCAATGAAAATAATAAATTGGAATGTTCGTGGGTTAGGGAAATTGTGGTCTGTTAGACGTCTCAAGAACAAATTGAGGCAAGGTCAACCCCAAATTTTGTTTCTAACTAAAACAAAAGTCAATGCGAGAAAGATGGAATAGATACGGCAAAAATGTGGGTTCATAAATGGTATTGATTTGGATGCGATAGGAACAATGGGGGGTTTATCTTTGGGTTGGGTGGAGGGCGTGATTGTTATTTTATGGAGTTTTTGTGGTTCTTATATTGATGTGGAGGTATAGGAGGATACAAGAGAGGAAAAATAGAGGTTTACGGGATTTTTTGGTTTCCTAGTAGAACAAAACTGAAAGGAGTTGTCGAGGTTGTTGCAACATTTGAAACAAGAGTTGAGTTTGCCATGGTTGGAGTTGGGGGATTTTAACAAGGTCTGTTATTTATTTGAAAAAAAATGTGGACGACTTAGGGAGGAGCGATAAATGATTGGTTTTAGGGAGGTTCTGGATGATTGTGCTTTAAGTGAAATTGGTTTCTCGGATCAGTGGTTCACATGGGAGAGAGGGAGTCTACCTAATAATAATATAAGGGAACGATTGGATAAAGGGGTAGCTGATCCTGCTTGGTGGGAGCATTTTAAGAGTTTTCTGTTAACCACCTACGTCATAGTTTTTCAAATCACTGCTTGGTGCTTGTGGATATAGGAAGCGATAAGAGGGTTGAGTCTGGCTTGAGGAATGGGGTTTTCCGATTCAATACCGATTGGGTTTTAGAAGAGGGTTTTGAAAATAGTCTTAAAAGATGGTAGAGTTTGACTAATAGAGAGATTCCAGAAAAGCTTGGGGAGTTAAGACTGGAATTGAGTAATTGGGCTAAAAAGGTGAAAGTTAACAGACATAGGCGAAGGAAGGATTTGAGCACTAGACTCAATGAATTGAATACTGAAGATCCTTGTGATGCGGTATTAGCTGAGATTACTGATGTGAAGTTAGCCTTAAACTTGGAAGCCAATATGGAGGAGTTATTTTGGGAGCAAAGAGCTAGGGCGAATTGGATTCAGTTAGGGGATCGCAATACCTCTTTTTTCCATAGTTTTGCTTCGAGTCGAAAGAGGAGAAATAAGATCAATGGTTTGGATAATGGGAATGGGGGATGGGTAAATAGCCATGATGAGATAATAAGGTTAGCTACAAATTATTTTAAGGATTTATTTTCCACTAGGCCTATAGACGATTGTGAGCGTTTACTTTTGGGTATTCCTTTGTGTGTTTCGAGGGTTCAATATGATGAGTTAATGGCTAAGATTAGAAGGGAGGAGGTGGTTGAGGCGTTTAGAACTATGGCTCCCTTGAAGACATCAGGAAAGGATGGTTTCCCCGCGTTTTTTATCAGAAATTCTGGCACATGGTAAGGGCCGACGTTGAAGATTTGTGCCTGGCAGTATTGAATGGTCAATGTGATGTCAAGGAAATCAATGGTATGAGCATTGTTCTTATTCTGAAGACAGCATCACTAAAGAATATGGGACAATATAGGCTCATTAGCTTGTGTAACGTTATTTATAAAGTGGTTTCAAAGGGAATTGTGAATATATTTAGAAAGGTTTTGAATGATTGTATTGATGAAACGCAAGGGGCCTGTGTCTGGGAGTCAAATCACTGATAATATTTTCGTAGCTTATGAGATTCTACACTTGCTTAGGGGATCGACAGGATCTTTTACTTTGAAACCGGACATGAGTAAAGCTTATGACAGGGTCGAATGGAACTTTTTGGAAAAAGTAATGAGTTCAATGGATTTTTGTAATGCATGGATCTCTTTGAATAGGGTTCAAGGAGAGCATTTTGGACCTTCTAGAGGATTAAGGCAAGCATACCCCCTAACCCTTACTTGTTTTTGATTTCTACTGAGGGTTTTTCAAGGCTCTTGCACATTGCAAGGGAGGAGGGAAGGCTTCGTGGGGTGAAGACTAGTAGGAGTGATTTAGCTGTTAGTCACCTCTTTTTTGTTGATGATAGCATTTTGTTCAGGGAAGCCTCAATCAACGGGGAAAATTTCATAAAGTCGGTAGTGGCTGAATATGAGGGGATCTTGGGTCAGTTAGTAAATTTTGATAAGTCCCTTATTTTCTTTTGATGTAATGTTGACAATACGGTGAGGGAGCAAGTAGGTCAAATTTTTGGTGTGCGAATTTCAGGTAATCCAGAAAGATATCTGGGATTGCCAACAATGGTAGGGAGAAGGAAAAAGCATGCTTTTGTGGAGCTTCAAGAGAAAGTCATACGGAAAATTAAGAGTTAGAGCACACGTTACTTATCGATGAGAGGAAATGAAGTGTTTATTCAGGCCATTTTGCAAGCCATTTCGACGTATGCTATGCAATGTTTCATGTTCCCTGTTACTCTTTGCCGAGAGTTAGAAAATTTAATGTGTAAATTTTGGTGGCGAAATGCCAAAACTGGTAAGGGTATACATTGGTGTAGGTGCAGTCCAAAAGCACAGGATGGGTTGGATTTTAGAGAGCTTAACCTATTTAATAAGGCCCTGCTAGCGAAGCAAGGGTGGAAGCTAATTACTCAACCTAATAGTTTATTTCCACATGTTTTAAAAGCCAAGTATTCCCCTCGGGGGGACTTTATGAGTGCACATTTGGGAACTTACCCATCGTATACTTGGCAAAGTATTTCGGGAGTACGCAATCTTATCGAGGCTGGGACAGGCTGGAGGATCAGTGCTGGATTAGCTGTAAACATCTGGAATGATGTGGCGGTACCAGGTCCTGGTGATGGCAGACTTAAATTTCAGAACATTGATATCTGGTGCACTACTGTTCCAGATTTAATTGATGTAGATACATTTACCTGGAAAAATGATGTTATTAGGGAACTATTTGGTGCTGACCGGTTGAAGAGAATTCTATCGATCCCTTTAGTGAGTAGTGCACATATGGATGAGGTGATATGGAGGGGGGATAGAACAGGGGAGTACACGACTCATAATGGTTACAAATGGTTACAGGGGGTTATGAAATGATGGGAACAAATATTACATCACAAAATGAGAATCTATCTAATTTTTACACGAGACTATGGAATTTAAGTATTCCTAGTAAAATTCACAAACATCTTTGGAGAGCGTCTCATGATTTTGCCCCAACAAGAGGAGTGCTGAAGTCCTGCAAGCTCACAGTAAATTCACTGTGTCCGGTTTGTGAATTGGAGTAGGAGTCAATGGCTCATCTTTTTCACGATTGTGGTTTTTCTAAGCAGGTTTTGGAGGGAGTCGGTGTGGCTCGCTCGATAGATAATATGCAAAATAGTTGGAAACAGTGGTTAGTCAAAGAGTTCATGAAAGCCAACATATTGGAGTGCAGGAAGTTAGCAATCTCATTCTGGGTGTTGTGGTACAACCGTAATAAATTTTACCATGAAGGCGTTAGGGATAGAGTGCAGGATGTTTTGGGGTTTATAAATGCATAATTAATGGAAATTGATCAGTTAAACAACTTATCACACTCTATTTCTACTCCTAAACAGACAGCTTGGGAGCCAATGCGACGACGCATGGGCTGGCGATAAAACAGAGAACAGGCCAATTTAGGAGTTTTCAGGCTCGATTCGTACCTCGAGGGGCCAATGCGGCGATGCATGGGCTGGCGATGGAGGGTAGGAAGTATACTTGACCTATGTACTGGATTAAAAAGGTTCCGAGGACAGTGGAATGGCTTGTTGATAAGGATCGGAGTGGCAGTGGGGGAAATGATTGTTTATAAAGACTGAATCCAGATTGAGGGGCCTGATTTGTTCGATGAACTCATGAGTCTGATTGGGGGTTGTCTAGTCGTGTTGTTAATGGAGCTTAATTTATTATGGTTACCCCCTTTGTGCTGGTGTTTAAAAGCGTGAATGGATTTTGGTGAAGAGGAATCTGTTCGAGGATCGTTTCATTTCTTCTTTTGCTTCTTCCTTTGATTTGTTTTTTTTTATGGTTTTCATTTGTTGTCTATGGGTGTGATTAATGAGCCTTCTATTTTCGGGTCCCCGGGCTCCATTCTGTTAGCCAATGTGTGGATAACATGTGCGAGGCGTTGTAATTGCTTTTATTCTTCTTTAATTTAAATGGCACTAGTCGTTTCTTGATAAAAAAAGATTCATTTAATTTATCTTAATCTAATTCTAACATAATATAAATTTAATTTAATTTTAACATAATATAAATCTGTCATAAGTCTACTCTAATTTGAATTATCTTAAAACATCATAAAAAAATAAATTCGGGTGTTAACCAAATGTAAGTTGAAGTGTTGGGTTAGAAAAGTATCAATACCATATTAGGATAATGACCTATTAGTCTTATAACACTTTATTTTTGAGACATGCTCTCTAGCACCCTTGCAAGAAATTCTGTTTGATTGAAGGAATTGATTTTTCGGAAAATCATTTTCAACTTTTTCAGCGTTTGATTAGCGGAAAATATTTTCCATTTGGAAAATGAACTCCAAAACAAGGGAAAATGGGTTACATTTTAGCGAAAATGTCTTGCCCTTTCAATTTCCGTAAGACATTTTCCGTGCTCTCCTCTCTATTGCCTCCTTCATTCCTTCCTTCATTTCCGGTAGAAAATTGCTTCTGTTTATCGATTTTCCAGTAACTTATTTTTTTAATTATTCAATATATGTTTTTTTAACACAATTACAAATAATTTATTTGATATTAATTTTTTTCAATTTATAACAATTAATATTGTAGCTTAATAATTGAGTATTATTATAAATAAATCATTGCAATATATGTAAAAATAATTTAAAATATAAAAATTTATTAATATATATCAATATATGTAAAAACAATTTTTTCGAAAAATATTTCCAGGAAATCTGCCAAACAGCTGAAAATATTTTACACAGATTCAATCAAACACCAAAAAATATTTTCCAGTAAATCATTTTACAGAAAAGTAAAACATTTTCCCGAAATCATTTTACGAAAAATATTTTACTGACAATCAAACAGACCAAGATTCATTTCAATGATTTCTTGATTCTAAAGTATGTTTTCTAGCATAGAGGCTTAACTTTCTTTCTTTTGGGACATACTTTTAGGGGTCAATCATTCATGACTTCAAGACATTTTAAAAATAATTTTTAGATTTTAAAGGAAAATAAGCTTCAATCATTGTTTAATAAGCCAACTTTTAAAATATTAAAATATTTTAATATTTACAACTTTAAAACATTTTTGTTCTTAAAGGACAAAAAATTACTTCAACCATTTGAGTGGCAATATTAAAATAGGTCAACTGTTTAAAACTTTTTTTTTCAAAAACATAAAAATCGTTTTAAAAAGAAATCTATCTCAATCATTTTTTGAGCAATATTTTATGAGTAATTTGTTTGTGAGCCTTAAAAATTTTAAAAGAATATATCTTAATTTTAATTTTATAGAAATCCTAATTGGCTTCACAGCCTAAATTATTCAAAATAATTAATTTAAGTAAATAACATAAATACATGAATGGATAAATAATTAAATACATATTGTTATATCTCCTCCACGTATTCCCATATGTGTTATCAACAATCAAACCATAAGATTGATGTGTCCACACCGGGCAAACCTTTAATTATGCAAGCCTAGAGAACCTTGAACCTTAGTATGTTGGTGAACCTTCAATGACTCCATCTTCACTTGATGCACGTAAGATCTTAGGCTTATTGATTGCGCAACTATCCTAAGACATTACAGCACCACCACCGCAAAGGAATAAGGTATAACCCCACTATCAGTGAGCTCGAGACATGGTCATCTTTGTCTCCCATATATAAACTCACCACAACATTTGAGTAAAAGACCAAGACACAGAGATCCCCCTTCATCCCTCCTCATTCTCCTTTTACCAAAGCCTATCTCTTAAAACTACCTTATCAGACTCATCATCCAGTGGCTCTCCGCCCCTACCAAGGGTGAACCACCATAACCACCTTTTGTTGCTCTTTCGTAATCTTATTGGTTAAAAATTTGGTGCGATAAGCATGGATAATAAAGGATAACCCAGGTACCAGTGTACGACGATCAGCAAAACCTCCCAAGAGATGTACTTTCACCAACCCAAGTAAACCCAGAGCGTCTGCATGCATACCAAAACCCTTATCAACAGATATGATACAACCCCTATCAATAGGCTCAATATAACCCTTCCTAGTATAACCCCTATTAATAGTATTATCAATATCCCCCATGGTATTATAGCTACCATCTTCAAACCCATGCTAGTGAATCCCCAACTGATCAGGGTTCTCAAAATCCTCAATCAGGATCCAAGTAGTATACTGACATGCAAAAGAGGATGAATGAAATGGAAGAGAAAATATCTTTCAAGCAAAAAAGATATGAGAAGAAACTAAAGTTTATTCAAGTCCATATGGAAAAGAAACGACAAGCTAACATAAGAAATGAGAGAAACATAAAACTCGTTGAGGTGTTAAGGGCAGCTACAGAAGATCCAAGTCAAAATCCATTGAATCGTTAAGAAGAAATTGTCCACTTTACACATAAGCATCAACATTGTAACAGCCCGGTTTTAGCTAAATCGGAACAGTGGTATTGGAACCACAAATTCAAGGTCGTAAAATTTATTTTATTATTATTTTAATATTTATAACATGATATTAGAATTGTGTGAAATTTTCGTAAAAAAATTTTATCGTTTAAGTGTTTAATTCGGTAAAAAGGACTAAATCGCTTAAAACGTAAAAGTTGAGTCTAATAGCTAAAGGTATTAAATAGCTATAGGGCTTTAAAGTGGAAGTTGTTATATGGTAATTATACCATTAATGTTGATAGTGGAATGTGATGGCTTGGCATTTGTGTAAATTTTAAATGTTTTAAAGGTTATAAAAGTAAATTAATTAATAATGATAAATTAAGTAAAATAAAGTAAAGGTATCATCTTTTCTTCTCCATCTTCAACCGAATTTTATGGCAAGAAAAGCCATTTGAGAGCTTTTACGTTCGGCAACTCTTTCCTAGCTTGTGTGGTATGTATTTTTGTCCCTTTTCTTAATTAACTCTATATTTTTGTGATCGTTGCTTCGTAATCTAGCTAGCCCGTGCCTCTGAATTCGAAACTTTTAAAGATTTAACATGTTGCCATTGTTGAATGCTTGATTAAATTGATGATTTATGATGAATATTTGATGTTAGATTTTCATCTTTTATAAAGTGATCTTTTTGAGAAAAAAATGTCAATTTTGGACTAAATTGTGAAATGTGGAAATTTAGTGGTAAAATGTGAAATAAATTGAAAATATGGGCTAATATTAATATATGGAAAATTTTGATAGCTTGCGTTTGTGTTTAATTTAATGAAATTGTGATTTTATGTGATAAGGACTAAATTGCAAAAATGTGAAATAATAGGGGCAAAAATGTAATTTTTCTAAAATGTGTAAATTGTGCTAAATTTAAGGAAATGATGATTAAATAAGTAAATTTTGATATTATATAGATTGAGATAAATGAGATTTGGATCTAGAACGGGGGAAAACAAAGTATCAGATTAGTCGACCTAATTTGTCGGTTCAACGAATGAGGTAAGTTCATATGTTTAATAAGCATTAAATTATACATGTTTAAATGCTTAATTTAGATAATTATGGTGAATGCTTAAATAGTGGATTTAATTGTGATTACAATGGTTCGGAAATGTTCGACGGAGATTCGACAAAGTAAAAGTCTCGGTTGAACCTTAGGAATAGATAGGATACAAATGTCATGACATTAGGGTTATCGAGATTACGTGTAAGAACATATCTGGGATATGGAATCAATATGAGAATTCGTGTAAGACCATGTCTGGGACATTGGGATCGATATGTGATTTCGTGTAAGACCAAGGCCGGGCTATTGGCATCGATACGAGATTACATGTAAGACCATATCTGGGATATGACATTGTTACGGTACTATGTGTACGAGATCCCCGAGTATCCTTTAGTATTCCGAATGGTTCAATGGGAAAAGTGGATGAAACATGATTATAAGTGATGGTACAACGAAAGCAAAGTATTCGTGACAAAAATCAACAAGTAAGTGAAAGTTGAGAATGGAAGTACGATCGAGTTAAGCAAGACAGGTATGTACAGAACCTAAGTGAGAATCGAATGAAAGTTAATTAGTGAGTTCATACCGTATCATGTATATGAAATGAGAAAGGTATGTGTTTAGATATGTCATATACCAAAATGTACTCATTTGGCTATATGGAAGTATGAATTGAATGTTATATGATAATTAAATTGATTAAACTTATGAAAGCTAAGGTTAGCTATGTAAATGATTATATGATTGAGAGTGAAATGAAATATGATCTATGTGAATTTTATAGATGAAATATGATATGTGTTATGAGGATGTATGGAACTGGAAACGAAATTTTATGAAATGTATGAAAGAAATCATGGAAAAGTAAAATTTGCAATAAAACAGTTTTGGACAGCAGCAGTTGTATAAATTTGAAAAATCACTAAAAATTGTAAGAATCGCATTCGAGGTTGAATAAAACATGAAATTAAATCTTATTGAGTCTAGATTCACATAGAAGAAACAGTGTAAGCAAAATAATCTCGTATTATGAGATATTTGAATTTTTGTGACATAAGGTCAGAATGATTTTGGAATCCCCTTTTCTAACTTTGGAAAATCATTAAAAATTTTATAAAAATAATTTTAGGTTATAATTTATATGATAAAAATCTTATTGAGTCTATTTTCAAGAGAGAGAAACGAGAATATTATCCGAGTCCTGTACTAAGAGATAATTAATTTTTAGAAAGAAGGGTCGGAACTTCCAGACAGCAAAATAGGGACGAATTTGAAGAATTAACTGTACTTATTGGCTAAACAAAAAATTATGAAAATTTAATGGTAAGAAGATATGTGAGTCTAATTTCAGTAAAATTAAGTGGATCTTAATTTGGAGTTCCGTAGTGTAAGATATATATAATTAAGTGACCATGACTCGAGTAGATAGCTTGATGTGAACATGAGTGAATAGTGAAACTATGTGCAATTTTGATTTTATTATCTTGAGAACATGTTGTGATGATTGGTAAAAGTAGGTTAACAGATTTCTTATTATTTACATATCAATTTACTAAGCTTTATATCTTACTTTTTGTTATTTTTCTATGTTTATAGTGTTCCGAAGGCTCGCTCAGGTTGGAAATCGTCGAAGATCCCATCACACTATCTAGCTATGGTTTCGGTACTTAAAAGGTTTGAAATTTTGGTTATGTGGCATGTATAGGCTAGTTGGTTTGTTAAGTGTATAAGTGATTTTGGCTATTGATGCCTATATGTTTGAAATGTATGGAGCCATGAGATTTGGCTTGTTTATAATGTGAGGTTTGATATGTAGATGGCCTTATAATTGGAATGTGATTGTGGTTATGTGGTAAGCTTTAGTAAAGTTATTGATGCATCAGTGGAAGTGTTCAAAATTGATATTCACGATTGATGAATAATGGTATATTATGTGCTTGTGTAGGGTTGACCCTTATGGTTGGCGAATTGGCCTTGCAAATGGCTTATATTCGTCCACGTGGCTGTTCACACGGGTGTGAGACATCTGTTACTTAAAAAATTCTTAAAGTTTCAAAAATTTTTATGTGTAACCAGTTTAGTCTCAAACCTTCTTAAAAGCATGTTTTAGATTTCGTAGACCTATTTAAGGGACAATGTGATTATGAATGAATGTGATATGATGATACATGATCAATGTATATGAAATGTTTGTATAATGATATGAATTGTTCGGTAATGCCTCTTAACCCTAGTCCGGTGATGGATACAGGTTAAGATTGCTACAAACATACTAGTAGGAGTATTATCAAACCTAAGGATGATAATGATGTTGGATTTGGTGCCCTAAGTGTAGTATATCAGTTTGTATACTTGCATTTTTTTCAAACAGATTGGTTTAATAAAATTATCCATGAGTTACATTAATACCCTTTTGTATATTATCCTTAATGGATTTTGCACGCAAAGAAAAATGAAAACAATTATTAGTTCACTAGTTATATAATGTTTAACTAATACTAAGCGGTATTACATGGTGAGATCGTAATACAGAAAAACAATTTGTATTTGTAGATGAACTTAAACATGTCCTTAGTTTAATCGGAAATGAGCAAGTTGATTGAAGGACTAATATGTCGTCTATTAAGTCCAATTGGGGAGATGCTTTATCTTGAGCATCGGAGCCGATAACTGCCAATAGATAGAGATATAGATGTGAGTGATTGTACTGACAATAGATCAGATATGACCCAAGTAGAATAGATCCTGAATTCTTTTATAGATTTATTCACTTGTGACGTTCATAGTGTGGCATACCTTAATTTTGAGTGGATGGTGGACTATGTATGTGTGACTCATATGCTTTGATGTAAGTAAAAACTTGAGTTCAAATAGATAAAGAACTGAAAGCTGGTGTGTTGAGTATACGACTTTTACAATATGTAGCACCATTCACAATAGTGAAATTCATAGCCCAAGAAATGGGTAAAGGATATCCATTTATTGGCATTACATGATAGATGAAAAGTAAACATGGCCACAGGTCATTTATCTCTGTGATGAATAATGTACCCAGAATTACACTATTATTTACATCCTTTTTACACATAACTTTAGCTTGTTTAATAGTTAAACCAAAGTATCTTAGTATATATTTAGGTTTTCATGCTTAAAGTAGTAATTAATGCTTTTTAGTAGTTTTTATTACATTTTATATATCTAAATAAGATTACATGGTCTTGTAGGACAAATCAGGAGCTAAAGATGCATATTCGAGCCAAAACTAATGCCTATGTCGCGACACCAAGATACTAATGTCGCAACATCAAAGATAGAAGCAAAAACAAATCCTTGGAGTGAAATTGGATCTAGGCTAAAGGAACTTGCGTAGTCAAAACAAGGGATAGGAGAAGTTGATACATGAACTTAGGAGTAGATTTAGGCTTATTTCAATTTATTTAGTTTATTAATATTATTTTCATCTTGCTTCCATATTAACACTACTAATTTGTGACTCAAGTAGATTAGTAATTATTCCAATAATTGGCTTGATAATAGTTTTCCCCAAACAGCAATCCCTTGGATATGATCCTCAAAGTACTCACCTACTTCGTTGTAACTATATTACAACTTGCCCGTATACTTGCAGACACAACCTCAATTCCATATATTTTGTTGCAGTATTCATACTCTGGACATTAGTACGTCCGAAGGCAGTCAATGAATGACTTAATTACTATTTCATAGTAATTGGCTTTTCAAGAAGGAAGATGTGATTGTTACCATGAGATAAAATATGATCATATTGGGATAGCGAATTTATCCCAAAGAGATTAAGGATATCCTATAAAGGTCACACATCTATGAAAGGTCATTGGATGAGCACTGATTGAGTAGCTTTGATAATGATATGTTATTGTAGAGAGCTCAGTCATGATACTATTGTGGAATGATTTCGTGCGTAAATAAGTTTATAATTAATAGACTAATTGCTCGAACTTAAGTATAAATCATTTGAGCCCTAATTATATATATTCAATTGGTCATTCCGCTAGCTCATTGAAACCAAAAATGGATTGCATAAAAAATAAAATGAATAGAAATGATAAAGTTAGAGAAATGTGTTACATTTGGAAATGAATGCGGTTTCTCACTAAGTATGGAAATGACCTAAGAATTAATCTAAGTTTTTGAATTATTATTTAAGTAAATAATTGAAGTTCAAAAATAGAATTAAATTAATTGGTCATTGTGAACACGTTGAATATGGAAATTAAATATATTTTCTCATAGATTCTTTTACGATAAAGTTGTCATGACTTTAACAAAAATAGAATTGGGTCGAGAAATTATTTAATTGGAAAATTAAAATTTTTAAATTAATTTAATAAATAATATTTATTTTGGGAAATAGTAAACTCGTATTAGGTTGGATTAAATTATAACTTTTTGAGTTAAAATTCCATGAAGAATGTATAATTGAACCCAATACGGCAAAGACCCAAAACCCCTCATAATGTGTATGAGGGGCGTGTTGGAAAAAACCCGATTTGCAAACAGCTTTTTTACACAGCGAAAATTTAAAATTTTGAAAACCAACCCGGTTTGTGATATTTATAGCGATAAACCCTGGACCGAAACCTCACTTGTGTTACAGATAGACGGATCCTTGTTGTTCTCAGCTTTCAACCAAATGATCTTCTTTGCTATTCTCATACCACAAACTGCTTTGAGCGTGGGCTCAAACCAATTAAATCAAAATACAAAACTTATAAATTCTTTTCTTTTATGTGGAAAGAAAAATTCTCTTCTCAAATAGAAACCGGTAGAATCATTATTCTAGAAAATATATTTAATTCTAAGAGAATAAAAGTCTCTTTATATTCGGGTAGAATAACAATATCTTAAAGTTATGTTTGTAACTCTAATTGTGTCATCAATTTATAAGAAGAGAAGGTAGAACCCTTGTTGAATTGTAGAAGATTATTTCAACTAGAAAAATGAACTCCTTGTCTAATTAGGAGTATAGGTGGCAGCAACCCTAGTTAATATTAACTAGGGTTAGCTGTCCACCCCATTAACATAAAGGGCTTTTGGGCATTTTCCATATCAGGTCCAATTACAAGTACTTTCCGGGCATTTAACTCAATACTTTATAATTTAATCCAACCCAATATTGGTTTTTATATTTTCAAAAATAAACTTTAATAAATATATATCAAATAATTTTCTCACCCTAATTTTCTCACCCTAATTTTAACCGTTCAACTTGTTCACCATGACCGAATGGTTTATTTTCATATTTAGACTTTAAAATAGCTCAAAAACATAAACTCATTCTTTTGGCCATTTTTGAAAAATCCATGTTCGTTTGCAAATAAGTCATTTCTCATTTTCATTTCCATTTCCATTTCCATTTTGAGAAAATCACATTCATTTTCAAATTATTCTATTTCTCCATTTTGAAGAAAACCATAACCATTTCTGAATGTTTTCCATTTCTCCATTTAAATTCATTTTGTTCATTTTGATTCAACATGCAATACATTTCTGGTTTCAACAATATAGCAGAGGGACCGATTGGAGAGATGCAATTGACACTCAAATGATTTATAATTAAGTTTCAAGTTTTCACATATTAATTATACACTCATTTAGTCACAAAGTCATTCCACTATTGTATTGTGATTGAGCTCTCCCCAACGACATACCATTACAAAAGCAACTCGATTAGTGCTCGTCCAATGATCTTTCTATTAGTGTGTTACCCTCATAGAATATCCTCACTCTCTTTGGGATAATATTAATTCTCCCATTATGTTCCTATTTTATCTTATGGTAACCATTACATCTTTTTGTACGAAAATTCAAATAGTAATCAAATCTTCATCACAAATGTAAGGCCCTAAAAACAGGTCTAGTAGTTTCGAGTAAGTTTACTGAGTTCTGAGTTCGAAGTTAATCGGGTTTATTAGTGACTTTTTTAAATTTAGTTAGCTCAATTTCATTTAAAAATTGGTAAATGATATTCCGAAAAATAAAAATATTTTTAAAAATTTTAATTTTATGGTTTTAAGTAATTTTTTGGGTAAAATAAATATTTTGGGTTTAATTAGAATTGAAAAATAAATTAAAATGGGGGTTTAATTGAGAGAATTTAAAATATTAACTAAATAGGACCATTATGCAAAACAAGGGAAATGTAAGAGTGATTTTATAGCAAATTATCCTTTTTTTCAAAATTTTGGAGGGAAAGGAATATTTTGTAAAACAAGGGAAATGTGGGAGTGGCCTGATGGCAATTTCCCCAATTTTTGAAAATCAGGTGGGAGTTTCCATTTTAAAAACACTATAATTACTCACTTTGCACACCATTTTCACCCGAATTAAGAGCTTTTTCTCACTTTTTTTATTTTTGCTCATTTTCATAGACCACATATCAGAGAATAGATCTAAACTTTTACTCTCTCAATATTCTCTCCAAAATCTACATAAAAGTTTTCCAAAGTTGAGCAAAAGTCATACGAAATTTCTTCAAGGATCTTGATTCAATCTTCTTAATTGATAATTTGAGATCAATTGAAGGTAATTCTCAACTCTAAATTCATTTTTATGTTGTTTTCAATAATTATTTGATATTTAAATTGATTAAAATGGATTTTCAAGTTTTGATTTCTTTTTTCATGAACATAGAACTCAACAATAGTGAACCTATGATTTCGAGTTGAAATCCAAGTTTTAATGGATGTCTAAGCTAAAAATATGCTTATTAAGAGGTTTTTAATCATCTAACAAGAGATCAAACTCATTTGGTTGATCAATTTTGATAAATTCATTTTTAATCAAGAAGATGAGTTGATTTTTTGGAAAATTTTAAAAATGATTTAATAGATGAAATTAACACTTAGGTTTTATGTTAATAGACTAGGAATGAAGTTTAGAAGGGGTTTGTGGTGCTGAGAAGATCGTTTAGTTGATGAATTTTATGTTCTGGCTTAATTGTGCAATTTCAGTAAGGTAGATTATAGAAACGAATTAAATCCGTATAGTTTATGAAATTTTTACTTTCTTGATGTTAATATTAGTTTGTAATGCATATTTTGTCTCTGTTAAGGATTCACACTGAGATGAGGATGATGCTAACCAGATTTGAGGCTCACACTTACCAACTTGAATACACTTTTGTTTGAAAAACAAAGTGCAGAGGTGGGTGATTTTAAAGGCTATTGGTAAATTTGTCTAGTTATGTGTTAAATTGAAGTTCTAAATAGTGTTTTTAATGACTTAATCGCACCTTATTTGTTTGGATTTGCAAAATTTTATTTTATTTTACAAGAGCTTTATTGCAATTGGCTTTTGGAAAATTGTGTATTAAGCTTTTGGTATGATTAATTTTGATTGAATGGATTGTTAATTGGAGCATGAGTTACTAAATTTTTGAGCACTTGATGTTGGTGTTATGATTGGTTTAAGACTCATGGACAAAGGCATTTGTTGTGCTTAATTATACTGAAGTTGAAATTGTTAAGCTACATGCTTTTAATGGCATTTTTACATCTTAAATTAAGTGCTTAAACATAAGATTTTATACCTTGTATGTATGATTATATTGGCAATATTGCATGGTGGATTCATTGGATATAGTTGGCATGCCATAGGATTTGTGAGTACTCACCATTATATGTGTTATTTGTGAGCATATGGCTTAAGAAGTTCTAATTTGTGGAGTAAATAAGGGAGTGTTGAGCTTGTGTCTCCACTCAACGGGATTGTGAGGCGATATAAGGGAGTGTGTGGCTTTGGCCCCCTCAATCCAGGACTGTTTCTGATATGTAGGATTTTGGAGATACAATTATCCAATGTAAGATCACACGTTTAAATATTGCCATGGATGTATTATGCCAATATGAGTGTATGTTTATAAGTTAAATTATGATTTCATATGCCATATTAAATTGGAATTTTATTCATGGAATAACATATGTTATTATGATTATAATATGTGATATTGTGACTGAAATTTTAATGCTTAATTTGCATGGATTTATGCATGCATGAATTGGGTGCGTTTTACTTATTATTTTTACGATCATTCACTGAACTTTTTAAGCTCACACCCTCACACTTTTGTGCAGAGACTTTTCCAACTTGATGAGTTGAGGAGCAAGTGCAAGGCTGGTCCAAGATTAAGGCTCGGTAGTAGTTTAAGGATTCTTCTTTAGAAACAATAGGGGGCATTGTGGCACTTATTGGGACTAGAGTTAATTCAATTGTAATGGACATTGGACATTTATTTTGGTGATGTTATAATTACTTTAATGCTTGATTTTTATGCTTAATTGTTGTGTGGTTTATGGTATGTTGATAAGAGTTCATATGGTGATTGAGAACATGGTGTTTGAAGCATGTATTTTATACTAACATAGTTTAATTGTAGCTTGCCAAGGAGTGGAATGTTTGTGGCTAAGGTATGTACCTTGTGTGATATAATTGATGGTTGCTAAGTATGATTATTATTTAGTCCTAAAACTTGATTAGATTAATTGAAGCCTTTAACGATAGGGAAACTCGATAATATTGTAGAATTAGACTTGTGAACGTTAAAATTTGGTAGAATTATTCTTCGATAATATTTTAGGTAATGTATTGAAAGTTTATAAAATTTACGTTTTAGTTCCTATTAAATAAATAATAATTAGACTTAGTAAATGAACTCGATTGAAACTGAAATTTTTAAGGCTTGCATAAATTGACTAAAAGAAGGTTGGTAATCATTTAGAACTAAAAACGAAACTGTTTAACTTTAGATGATAAAATAAACAAAATACCCTTAGGGTTAAATAATTAGAAAGAGTTTAAAAATGGTTCACAAAATCTCTTCCGCATTAAAATTACCTAGTTAATTAGTTAAAATTGAGGTGTTATAAGGTTGGAGTGTGTTTTAGGTGGTCTTGAGCTGGAGAGTCACTTCGGCAGCTATTATGTCGCTTCGGATTTGAGCCAGTCCGTCTCGATTGAGTTTAGGGTGTCACAATTTGTTAGCTCAATCGATCAATCGAAATAGCCAAGAAGAGGATGAATTGGCCTTTAAAATATTTGTGGAAGTAAGGATAAGAAAATAATACAATGAACACAATGATTTTGGAGTGGTTTAACCCCAAATGCCTACTCCACTACCTTAGCTTTCCACCACTAAAGATTTTCCCAAATTCACTAATTTGATGAACCTTTGAGTACAAGGTTTAACCTTACAACTCTCTTAATATTTCTACCCAAATCTTAAAATTCAAACCCTCTCAAAAGAGCAAAGAAATAGGTAAACAAAGAAACAATCCTTTCAAGATTAGAATGTTTGCAAATGAAGCACACATAATAAAAACACTTAAGTTAAGAAAATACAATGAATGCTCACAAGTGTTTACAAGAGAAAGATGAAAAATTTAAGTACAAAGGGTTGGTAACGAATTTTTTGAAGTTTCTTGATAGCTCTTGATCTTTTGTAATCTCTCTTATTGTTGTAAAAGCTTTAGAAGCTAGTATTTATGGCCTCTAATTGATTTCCAACTGTTGGAATTGTTGGGAAAATGAATTGAGCCATTGAAGGTGTAAAAATAAGAGCATAATGACTTTTGCAACAAAAGTTATTGATATATTTTGTCACATATCGACTCTGACGAATTCGAGAAGAAGGCTTATAGTTGTAAAGTTATTTGTGTGATGTATTATAGTAGTGTAGCCCGCCAATTAAAAATTTTTGACGAATTAATGTTTGGTGCATAGAGTATCCATCCATAGAAGTATTAAGGATTTATTCTCATAGTGTTCCTAAATAGAAGAAAAAGTAAAACAAGCTAAGAGTATGCCTCGGAAGTTCTGGTTGAGTATAACACGCCATATATGAGTTATAACCATAGTTTTGGTATGTTCGGTTTGTTCGAACGATGTGTATGCAGATTCTGTAACGTGATTGGTTGAGGGTCAACTAAATGGTTTGACCGGTCAAATAGCATTCACATCGGATCTTTTATATTTTTTCTGATTTTTGTAAGACATTAAAGGGACCACTCCTGTATGTATTTGACACTTGTCAAGATCCATTAAGAGGCACTGGGTGTATATATATGGTGAGAAGGGATTGTCTGGATGGTTTTTGTTCCTTCAACATCACTCCCTGGTTGTTCTTCTTGAACTTAAATGTTCTTTTCTTCTTTATTAAGCTGGAACCTAAGGTTTTGAGTTAAGCAGTGGATGTTCCACCTCCTAGTAAATTTGATACTCTGTATGTTAAGTTTTTGGAAGAGTAAGGATTTTAAAAAGCATATAAACAATAAGTTATGAATAATAGGCCCTACATGGAGGTCGTCTCTAGTTGAGATGATAGCAAATAATCTGTTAAAGGGTTTTCAATAATGGTTCCATGTTCTTTAAGTAGTAGTTGTTGTTGGTTCAAGACAAACGTTCGGGTTTGGAACTTTGAGCTGCAGTAAAGGTGAGTATCAGGTGAGTCTCTACCCTGACTCCTACATGTTAACTGTGTAACTAGAAACACATGATGATAACATCTCGGAGAACCGGTAAGCGTGTGAAGTATAGTAATGACACTCCATGTTTGTATTTGAAGTAAATGAGTTGTTGTATGAATAAAGTGATGTCTAATGTAAACACATGTGAAATCAGGTATGGAAAGGTTAATTTTGTTAAAAGAATATGAACAAGTCAGGTATGAAAATGAATTAGGGGTAAGTGTATACTGT
Organism: Gossypium hirsutum; assembly: GCF_007990345.1. Lineage (NCBI taxonomy): Eukaryota > Viridiplantae > Streptophyta > Magnoliopsida > Malvales > Malvaceae > Gossypium > Gossypium hirsutum. Next base: position 55,216,930 of record NC_053442.1, read on the forward strand.
GTTGGATAAGTCAATTGTAACACCCCAAACTCGGCCTATACGTTATGGCCAAATCATGAAGTGTTACGTAATTTTGTAGGGAATACCAGTTTTTGTAAATCATGATAATAGTCATAAACCCTTAAAAATCCTGGATTATTCGAAAACATATCTTGTCTAATTTTATTACTGAAAACGTTTGTTTGTTACATTTCTAAAAACTTATAATTTGCAGCGAAAACTCTTTTAACGGTGATCTTTTGGAAAAACACAGTTTATTATTTGAAAACCATTAATTTGCATAAAAGTGAATTTCGTCAATTGAACGTTTAAGTAGTATTAAGCTAAATACGGAAATAAAGTTCTTAATCCCAAAACAGTCCAAAATGTCCAGAGACTCCAAATTTTACAAAACTCTCAAACCAAAATTTTGAATAAGTCAAATTAAAGAAAATACGATATTAACCGAGCTCCCGATTGCACCAATTCGTCTAAGTCCGAGGATTACTTGAAAATTACAATCAAACAGCACATGAGTTTTCTAAACTCAACTCGAACAGATAATTATTAATAGATAAATTTATCAGTGTAGAATCTTAATAGAGTAATTCAGATGCAATTATATATATTTCCTACCCCCAACTGCTACACACCATCTCCGACCATCCCAACACATCATATGGGGTTTTAAACACCTATCCAACCCTACACACCACTTAGTGTCATTAAGATACTTACAGAATTTGTAGCTGTGTTTCCAGTATAGTGGGTGAGGTGCCGTGTCTTACAGAAACTCTTCCTCCACATAATATATATCCCATCCAAGAATTAGATATAATCAGAGCAGAAATCATACGTAACATATCATATACAAATCACATAAATAACAATATTTTCAGTTTTATTTATCATATGACATCAAATACACTTGCAAATAGTAGTAATCATACTAACATATGACTAATTTTCATGTTTTATACTATATTTAATCATATACTAACCCTACGAAAGGCCCACGATCGATCGGGACGATGTGTATGACCTTAGGAAAAAATTTTGAATTTTAGGCCCACATGCCCGTGTGGCCCGCACGGCTTAAATAGCCTAACCCATGTGCCCACACAACTTAGCACACGACTCATACACGCCCGTGTGGTCCACACGACCCAAAATAGCCCAGACCATGTGTCACACATGGTCCAACACACAGTGTATCACACGGCCGTGTGTCGCACACGGCTTACCACACGGTTGCGTGGTGTCAACATTGCTTAATTTTGGCTTTTGTTGTCTACTATTTTTCGGGTTTCTCGTTACACACGTGGATGATGATTCAACATGAGTAATCCTAGAACCTATATTGATAATTAACATAACAAATTTCAATAACGATTCGCGAAAACGTAACTAATAATCGACCCCAATCCAACTAAAACAACCCTTCATAACTCAACCACACACTTGTCGGTGAATGAACAACCACTATAGAAATTCAAAATTGCTAGAGGGTCGCCCACTGCCTCTTTAACTACTCCTAAAAATGCATTAGAATTAATACAATATCACTAATCCGATTTAACACAACCCAACATCAAACACACTTGCAAAAAAACGTTGGATTTGCAGTTAAAGAATCAAAACTATTGCTTCAAAAATTAACAGTAGCCCAACGTTTAAAGAAAATTCAACATAAACAAAAGAACAGATGCAAATATGAAAGCAAAAAAAACAAAATTTTTGAATTGAAATTTGCGGCATGGGTTAGGGAAATAGCAGAAGTGGGAACGTAGTTTTGGTTTTTTTTACAAAATAAATAAAACAAAAATAAGATGGAATTAATTTTTAAAAAAAAGAATCGATAAGCACAACATAAATTAAATACCTTGTTTTATTTATTTCAAAACAAACCAAAAAGATAAAACATTTTAAATTAACTACTTTATTTTATTATTATGTATATATATATTTTAAAAAACTCATTTAAAATCAACTCTAGAATTATTTTGACAACAAAAAGTTTTTTATTTTAAATCAGATAGGCCTAGGAACAAAAACGATTGAATTGAGATTTGAACCCAAGACCTTAACACACAACTAGACCCCCTAAGCACTGAAACAAATACTTGCTAACGATAGAATCTAACAACCATGACCACTAAAATTTTAGGGTGTTACATCAACAACCATTTGTGATGCCTCTGATAAGGTAGGGACATTGCTAACTGGACAAGGAGATCATGGTAACGACAAAAATACTCCTAATAATGCCTCCAATGAGATAAGGACCAGAATGGCATATCACGACATGAGAGTACGTATAGGACTATGTGGCTAAGACCCATGGCGTTGTATGATAATAAAAACACTTATGGTGATGTGATAGCACTAGAAAGAACATAGGTTTTCCCTCTACTTATTGGTTAAATTGTTCCAATTTAGATATCCTTAGCATACATTTTAGCATTTTTAGTTTAGTAACTTGCATTTTATAACTCAGTGAATCCTAGCCTATTTTATCTTAATTTTGCTATCTTATTGCATTAATGTCTCTACATGAATTAATTCCAGATTGTATCCAGAATTGTCGCCGCACCTCACAACTGTCCAGATAAAAACCAAAAATTACGTGAGTTGTCCAGTCTGGTATAACCAACCTGTACAAACAAGGACAAAATAATTTTAAGGAAAGAACATATGTACTGTGGAGAAGGACATAAAAGGTGAACATGAGAGAAAAAGAGGACGACTAGAGCTTTTCTCTCCATCACAATCTTCATCATCTGACCTTGGAGTTGGCGGCAATGGCAGCTTAATCCTATCATGGGTGAACCAACGTGAAAACCAGATGCAGACTAGCTCCTGACGAGGAGACCTAAGTGCGCGACAATAAGGAAAAGAGAGATTTTCAATCAAGTTGTGTAGGGACAGTATTCTCAATTTGGTTCTTTCTTATGTCTTTTTAAATGCTAGTGATTACTCTTTGATTGCTAATTGTAAGGAAGTACTGATGAATTCTTGGTGAAATGTAATATTATTTAATCTTGCTTTTATTATTTAATCTTGGGTTGAATGTTTTTTTTACACTGAAGTGTTATTGCAGTCACTGACACTGGAAAGTATAGTGACAGTTTGAGCTAACAAGCAATACAACGGAAGTTGAGTGAGGATTAGAGGAATTTAGTCCACTTGTTCTTAATAGTGCTATACTGCCAACATCGGAAGGTGAGGTTAATATGCATGGTTAAGTCTGAGATTAAATAGAGGAGCAACGCTGAGTAAGATATATATTGAATTTTATTGCATCAACAATCACTTATACTTTTATACCTTGCGAGCATTTAGTATTTTGCTAAAGATTCATGTGGGGGATCTCAGTTTATCATCATCATATTTTATTTTATTGTTTTTAAACTTATTGCACAAACAACTATCCTCACAATTTATCTCGTTTATATCCAGTTATTGCACCGACATTAATAGACAAAAGACCACCATCCCTGTGGGATTGATATCCAGTAAACTCACATCTGTCTAATATACTTGCACCAACAGTGTACGCTTGCACATTATTGTTGTGACATTAAACAACCGACCAAGTTTTTGGCGCCGTTGTTAGGGAATGGTATTTGTTTGATATTTATTTTTGTTTTTGTGTTTTTTTACATTATTTTCTTTATATAATATTCAGTATTCACTAACTAATTTTTCTTTGTTACTATTTCTTTAACTTAAATTTAAGTGTTTTATGACCCGAAGAAATTTGAATTTTCTTGCTAAGTTTGATCTAGAAGTTGAGAGGACTATTCGGAATAGTCTTTGAGAACAAAGAAATATGGCTCTACCAGGGAACAATGCAACCATACCCCCAATGCAGCAGTAAAATGTTAATAACCCATTGTTGCTGCAAGATGCTCGCCTACAAACTAGGACTATACGAGAATTTTTAGTACCTGTCTTGGATGATTTACAACCAGGACTTGTTAGGCCAGCAATCCAAGCTGGGAATTTTGAGCTCAAGCCAGTAACGTTTCAAATGCTGAATTCTAATGGACAATATGTTGGACAGCCACATCAAGATGCAAGAGAACATCTTAAATCCATTTTATTGATCTGTGTTTCCTTTAGTCAACAAGGCATTCCTAATGATGCCTTGAAGATGCAATTATTTCCTTATTCTTTACAGGGAAGAGCACGTACTTGGGTTTTTGGACTACTTACCGGATCAATTACTTCTTGGGATGTACTAGCAACACAGTTTGTTTTGCGATTTAACCCTCCGATAATGAATGCTCATCTTCGAAATGATATTACTGCTTATCATCAGCTGGATGATGAAAATCTTCAGACGACATGAGAACATTATAAAACTTTACTTCGAGATTGTCTCATGCATGACATTCAACCGAAAACACAAATTGAGATTTTTTATAATAGGCTGAATTCACATACAAGGAATCTTGTCGACGCATCACCCAATGGACCTCTGCTGGATTGTTCTTATCATGATGCTGTGAGAATTCTTGAGAGAATTGCTCAAAATGATTATCAATACCCTACCTCCAGAGCTATACAAGCAAAAACTACTCTAGGAGTTCTTGAATGGGATGCAATAACCGCACTAAGTGCTCAAGTTTCTTCTCTCGCAAACATGATTAAAAATATGTAAGGGACGAGTGGTGTTACACCTATACAAGTTGCTCAGCTAGTTGATGTTCCTACCTTTTATTGTGAGATTTGTGGTGACAACCATAGCTACGAAGATTGTCCACAACATGTAGAGAATTCTTGTTACGTTAGTAACATCCGCAACAATTCTTATGGAAATTCTTACAACAACTATACACCCAACCAACCATTTTGGGAATTAGAATTCTTGTCAAAATGTTGTGACATTCAGATATGGGAATATATCTAATCAGGGCAAGTATAGTCCCAGACAAGAAAATTACAATCAACAGCAGTAGAACTACAATCAGCATACTCAGATGCATCCACAACAAGGCTAGACACATCCACACTAAAATCTAATGCAACCATAGCACTCTTTAATACCAAATCAATATGTTCAAGGACATCGCCAACAACCATACACTCAAGCTTCTACTTCTGACCCGTGAAAAACTCTTGAGGCATTAATGCGAGAGCATATTACTCGCACGAAAGCTATCGTACAAAGATATTCATCTTCTATTCAAGCATTAGAAGCACAGCTAGGACAACTGGCTTCAAGTCTAAATACTAGACCACCAAGTTCATTACCTAGTGACACGAAAAATTCTAGTCTGAAGGGGAAAGAACATTGTAAGGTTATCACTCTTAGGAGTGGTAAACAAACTAGCACACAGTTTGTCGACTCTACTATAGCACCTCAAGATGAAGATGAAGTGATCACTAGTGAGAAAGTTGAATCTGAAGAATTTGTCAATGCATCAGACAAAGAAGTTCCACAAATTTTAACTCATATGCCTACTGTCCGAACTTTGAAACTGTCGATGCAATCAAAGGTGTCAGCGCAAGCAGATATATCCCTACCTTTACCCTTACTACAAAGATTCAGGAAGAATGAGCATTAAATTGAAAGATCCTAGGAGCTTTACCATCCCATGTTCAATTGGAAATCATTATTTAGGTAAGGCTAGAGATTTTCCAAAAATTGCAAATCCCTTGTGCTCATTGCTGGAACAAAATCGAAAATTCTTCTTTAACGATGCATGTCTAGAAGCCTTTTTCAGTTAAAAAAGAAGCTAGTGAATGCACCCATGGATGTTGCACCAGATTGGTCTCAACCCTTTGAAGTTATGTACAATGCAAGCGACTTTGCCATGGGTGCAGTTCTAGGACAACGAAAGGGAAATATATTTCACGCCATCTATTATGTTAGCAAAACTCTTACAAAAGCTCAACTCAATTATACCACCACAGAGAAATAATTGCTGGCTGTAGTCTTTGCTTTCGACAAGTTTCATTCCTATCTTGTCGGTGCAAAGGTTATTGTATTCACTGACCACTCAGTGTTGAGATATCTCTTTGCGAAAAAAGATGTCAAACCAAGACTGATACGATGGATATTACTGTTGCAAGATTTTGACATCAAAATAAAAAACTGTAAGGGTTCAAAGAATCAAGTTGTATACAATCTATCTCAACTGGAAGTTGGCAGCAAAGACGAAAACCTACTTCAAATTGTCGACGCATTCCCAGATGAGAGGTTATTTACGGTAGATACAACCCCTTGGTATGCAGATTTTGTTAACTATCTAGTGTGTAGAAAACTCCCATTGGGTGTCACAAGCCATAAAAAGAAAGATTTATTCGTGACATAATGAAGTATCATTGGATCGAGCCGTATTTATTCAAAGTATGCAATGACAGTATCATTCGACTCTGTGTTCCGGAAGAAGAGATGCTTTCAATCCTAAAGCATTGTCATGATGCGTTAACTATATAGTGTGTAGAAAACTCCCATTGGGTGTCACAGGCCATAAAAAAGAAAGGTTTCTTTATAACATAATAAAGTATCATTAGAACGAGCTGTATTTATTCAAAGTATGCGATGACAATATCATTCGACTTTGTGTTCCGGAAGAAGAGATGCTTTCAATCCTGAAGCATTGTCGTGATGCTCCTTATGGAAATCATTTTGGTGGTATTAGAACTACTGCTAAAGTTCTCCAGTCAGGATTCTACTAGCCGACATTATTCAAAGACACTCATAATTTTGTGAATTAATGCGATAGGGGTCAGCGCACCGGTTCTATATCCTGACGTAATAAAATGTTGCAGTAGCCAATTATGGAGGTTAAATTATTTGATGTATGAGGTATGGATTTTATGGGACCGTTTTCGAGTTCATTTGGAAATCTGTATATATTAGTAGTTGTTGACTATATCTCAAAGTGGGTGGAAGCTATTGCAGTCCCAAAGGATGATGCAAAAACAGTGCTAAAAATTGTTTACAAGCATATACTCACTCGATTTGGCACACCAAAGGCATTGATTAGTGATCAGGGTAAACACTTTCATTGCAACTAAGTGGCAACTGCATTGAAGAGATATAGATTTAATCATAGAATTGCTACTACTTATCATCCGCAAACCAATAGACAAGCCGAAGTATCAAATCGGTAAATTAAAAACATTCTTAGAAGGATGTAAACCCGTCGAGGAAAGATTGGTCTTTCTGATTGGATGACGTTTTATGGGCATTGCGGACAACATACAAAACTCCTTTAGGGATGTCGCCGTATCAATTAGTTTTTGGGAAAGCATGTCACTTGTCAGTCGAACTGGAACACAAGGCAATCTGGGCAAGTGAACATGGATTATGAAGCGGCAGGAAAAAAAAAGACTGTTGGATATCACTAAACTAAAGGAGATTAGGAGAAATACTTATGAAAATGCTGCATTTACAAGGAAATGACCAAACGATGGCATGACAAGATTATTTTACAGTGACAATTTATCATGGGTCAATAGGTTTTATTATTCAATTCTTGACTTAAATTGCACCTAGCTAAATTGCGTTCACGTTGGTCTGGACCTTTTGAAGTTGTCACTGAATTTTCTCATGGTACAGTCATAATTCGAGATTTACGTGATGGACACCAATTCAAAGTGAATGGATAGAGGCTGAAACACTATTTTGGCAATAATGATCAAAAGCAAGCAGAGACTATTAAATTGTTCGAAAAGTTTTAATTTTTAATTAGTACCCCATGATTTTCTTTTATTTATATTTTGTTAAAGTTTGTTTTCCTTCTTTTTTGTAGATTAATTAGGTACCATTGTCGACACATTGAAATCTTATTGTCAGCGCATTCTATACGTCTGCACTACCATTTGTAGCTCGTCAAAATTCAGAGAAATTCTAATTCCACCATTGGATCAAAACTCACTCAGCTGTTTGCTCTTTCTGAGCAGGCATAATTTCTGCTGGACACAACTCTTCCCGCCAACCCTATATCTCTCCACAAAACAACAAGCCTCTCTATCTTCCTCTTTCACTCACTATAAATTCTCCCTCACTATATCGACTGTAACATATTCAAGCAACCTTTTTTATTTCTTTTTTCTTCTAAAAATCCTATATTTTTACCTTTAAACCATTTTGCCTCAACAAAAAATGTCAAAAACAAGAGGCTCCGTCAAGAAAGCCACAAAATCTGTTAGGGAACATGCATCCTCTGCTACCACAGTTCATGAATCAGAATCACCCAGGCCAGTATAGACAAAGGAGCCACTAGTCTTTTTGAATAAAGTGGCAAAGGAACGATTTCACAACAACATATTGAAATGCAACTTTCATCCTAAGCAGGGCATTTCTTTTTCGCCACAACAGGATTTAGGTAAACAAGTCTCCAAAACCATCTCGATGTTAAAGTGGGAAACTTTTTGTAACTATCCTAGAAGCTACTCGCCTTCACTGGTACATGAGTTTATGTCAATCTCTACGATCATGAGTTAGAATTTATTTTTATTCAAGAAGTTTTAATACTATGGGATGCTGCAAACATCAACAAGTTGTACAACACCAAGGTCGATGTTGACGAACACTCTAAGTTCATGGATGACATCATAGATGAAAAATACGACCTGTTGGTGAGAGACTTGTGTGTCGAGGGAGCAGTTTGAACGGGTTCCCATTAAAAGAACTATACGATGCACTGTCACTTCTTGACACTACAAGGTAAAATTTGGTTTCACTTTATCAACTACAGACTAAAGCCCCCCGCTCATAGCACCATAGTCACCCTAGACAGAATGTGCTTGATACATTCTATAGTTAAGGGCTAAAAAATTGATTTGGGCGCAATACTTCACCAAGAAATATTTGACTATGCCGCAAGGTAGACAGGGATCTTAGTTTTCCCATCATTAGAGATGTTATTGTGCCAGCAAAGAGGAATCGTGCCCCGTGCTGGTGAGGAAATCTTGGAAAATAAGGGCCCAACCAATT